>NC_033796.1:43988793-44045220 GCF_001876935.1 Asparagus officinalis | reverse complement strand
TGTTTCCCAAGAGTTGTAATTTTCATTTTGTTGTGTAAAAGATGTCTTATAAAAAGGCTATCTCTTTTTGAATTTATTGTAATCGATTGAAGATATAATGAATTCCATGACAAAACCAACTTTTGACGCAAACAGTGCTCTACAACTATCAATCACACAATCATAACACAAAATAATCTTTTACCAAAATAACTTCTTTAAAAATATTTATCATTCTAAAATAATTTCCTTCCACGATAAAAATTCTAAAAATATTATAATTAATCTAAAATAATTCTGTTACCCAAAATAAATTCTTTAATTTATTATATTGGTTTTGAAAATACTATTTATCACATAATTTCTATCCATTCAATATTATTCATCAAACCCACGTAGATAATAAAAATTATAAATTATCATAAACAGATAATTCACCAGTTCATCAACAAGCCCACGCAGATAATAACAATTCATAATCTAATTTATGCAACTAATTAACGACAGATATAAATAGGAATTGACGAGTCAAGAGGAGCGGGATCTTGCCTCAGGTTCGTCGAACGAATCGATGTCGAGATGCGTGTCCACGGGTCTGATCTGAGCGTAGGTAGGAACGACGGGCTGCTGGCTTCGCGTGGCGAAGGCGGCTGCACGGTTAGCGGAGGGCAGAGAGGAGGGGACTGGGGGAGGCTGATGGCTCAGGTGGCTGTCGAGGGCTGCGAGGGGAGGCGGAGGCGGTGGAGATCTGGTTGCTGGCGGACGCTGGCTGTCGGTGGTAGTTCAGGCGAGTTTGGGGGCGGCGAACTCGGCGATTGGTGGCAGGGGACGGTCGAGCTGCTCGTCGGCGAGGAGCTCATGGAGGCGATGGCGGGGTGGACTGGCGGTGGCTGGGCGGTGGCGACCGCGGGGAGGCTGAGAGCATGGAGGTGCAGAGACTCGGGGTCGAGGAGAGCGGCGGGTGGGGCTTGGGAGCGTCAAGGGTTGGGTGCTGGGAGAGGCGGCCGTGTCGTTTGCTCGACTTCGGAGAAGCTCGTCGGAGCAGAGGAGCGGGAGGGGTTTGAGCGGAGGTCAGGGGTGAGCGGCTAAGGGAGGAGCTCGTGGATGGTTCTCAGGCGGAGCAGGGGGAGGAGATGGGGGAGCAGGTCTGGGTGAGAAGCTGGTCAGTCACGGAGGAGGGCTGCTGGCGAAATGCTGGAACGGAGAGGGGCAAGCTCAGCGAGGCATCGGTTGGGGCAAGCCGCGTGAGTGGTGTGGTCTCGGTGGAGGGGCGAGAAGAGATGACACGGAGCCTTAGGGCGGCAGGCGGATCTGAGAACAGGGGTCCAGTGTGGGGAGGGCCGGAGCGGCGGCTTGGCTGTGTTCAGGTTTCGTGGAGGCTGCGGGCTCGTCGGCGTGGAGAGGAGGCGAGCGAGGAGAGGTGGGCGGAGCTCGAGCTCGACTCGAGAGAGAAGAGGGAGAGAGAAGAGCTGGCGTTGCGGTTTTTTGGAAATGGAGGAGAGAGAGAGGAGAAGAGAGAGAGAAGAGAGAGACGAGAGAGAGAGAGAGAGAGAGAGAGAGAGTTAGGTGAGGGTTTAAATAGAAAAAAAATTGAATAAAAAATTAAAATAATAAAATAAAAAATATTAAGGGAGGATGCGCGTGGATAGCCGTCATCTTGGAAAAAAATAAGGAGAGAGAAAACATGATCAGGGAAATGGTTGTTGGGGGTTTGACGCGGGAAGCAAAATTTTGGATTATTTTTAAATAGTTTCAGGTATTTAAACAAAAATAATTAAATAAAAAGTTAGGGGTATAAAAAAATTAAACCAATTACGGAATAATTATCTACAAATAAAAACGTACAAGTTGTGCTAATACAACAGTTGATACGAAATAGTCGAAATATACACATATTGTATAATTAAACGAGAATAAATAATAATAAAAATATATTTACTTACATTTAAAATCAAATAATTATGTGATAATTATCTACACGATAAAACGTACCAGTTATGCTAATACGACAACTGATACGTAATAATTAAAATAATACAATACTTTACACAAATAATACTTAATTAATAATTCAACATAATACAAGAATTAATACGTAATAGTAATAATAATACGACATATTATTTAAAATAATACGTAATAGTATCAGTAACACAACGGATAAATCCCAGAAATTTTTATTGCACTAAGTTAATTTATAAATATCAAAATAGTATCAGTAACACAACGGATAAATCCCAGAAATTTTTATTGCACTAAGTTAATTTATAAATATCAAAATCATTTAAATAATATATAATCAGATTTTTAAATAATAGAAAATTCTAGAAAATCAAGAAAAATACAATACTCTTTTAAAAATAATATTTTAAAATACCAAAAATTTATTTTAACTAGTATCAAAATTTTACGGTGATTACAGACGATCCTAACTTTTATAAGTTTGATCGCTCAATTTGAAAGTGGACATCTCGTTCATGGAAGGAATGGAGAGGAGATTTTGGTTTTAACCCTAACTATTTAAAGGTTTGACCAAATGGGGGTTTGAGAAGACCCTAACTGTTTAAAGGTTTGATCGTTCATTTTGAAAATTGACCTCTCGTTCATGGAAGGAATCAAAAGAGAATTTTGGCTTTGGCCCTAACTGTTTAAAGGTTTGACCAAATGTGAGTTTGAGACGATCATAAATGTTTAAAGGTTTGACCGTTCAATTTGAAAGTGGACCTCTCGTTCATAGAAGGAATCGAGAGGGGATTTTGGCTTTAGCCCTAACTATTTAATGGTTTGACCAAATGGGTAGTGGAAGTGGGGTACAAATAACAGTGGGAATGTTAACTTGTACAAATCACTCAGTGGGAGTTTTCGGTGTCAAGTGACCAAGACTTAACACAAAAAAATGTCTGATAATTGCCCAGGATCAGCAGCTTGAACTTTTGAGTATCGTGTTAGGACTCTAACTGCGACAGTGTTAAGTGCACAAACACAGTGGGAGTTTGGATGGACTCAGCCGAAAAGAATTTTGGTGGACCTACCATCAGCTATTTGATCAGTGAGAGACTTTGTGGTGGAGGACCGTGAATCAATCACTCCACAGGTGTATCATGGGAGTTTCGTAAGGGAAGGTTGACCAAATGAGGTCATTGAAGCTCATCTCAACGAAAGAGTGTTCGGAAAGTCACAGTGGGAGGGTTTTAATCATCTTGGAAATGATTAAATAGCCACATTGGAAGATTCTTAATCATCATTTTTTATGATCAAGAATGAATTATTCAGATGACTGATCTTCATCTTGAATAATCAATCGGTTTTGGGTTATCCTTAAGAATACCATGTGTAATATTCTCCAGGAACTTCCTATTGGATTGCATTAAGGTATTCCACCCCAGCTCTTTGGCTAACCTGAATCCAATTGTATTCAGCCACATTTTCGGGTTATCCTTAAGAATATTAAGAGTAATATTCTCTAGGAACTTCCCGTTGTTGGAAATAAGGGAAGCAATTTAATCTCGTATACCTGTTGGAGGAAAGGGAGAAGCAGTTTATACACTTATACTCGTCGGAGTATAAGGGAGCAGTTTAACCTTATATACCTGTCGGAGGAAAGGGAGAAACAATTTATACTTTTATACTCGTCAGAGTATCAGGGAGGAGTTTAACCTCATATACCTGTCGGAGGAGACCATTCTCATTCGGCTCATTTCGGCGTTATGATGCCAGCGTCAACCAAGGCTTGAATATTGTTTTTGAGAGAAAAGTAAGCCTTGATGGGATGAATGATCCTCCTGTGGTACGCACAGTACTTTGGATCCGAAATATTATTAGCTTCCTCTTGATTCATAATAGGTGGCGGCATGATTTTGTTATTTTCAAGGAGATATTTGAAGATAGCTGAAACATCTTCATCCTTGAAGGAGTACTCTTTTTGGAGTCTCGGATCTACAGTTCTTTGTTGCTTTTGAGGTTGTTGTTGTGATATCTGATTAGCGTCAACAACTGCTGCATGTGCCTTTACCTTACCACGAGAAGCAAAATTCGAGTTTTGGGGGTTAGTCGTCGGTTGGCCTCTTTCAATCTTTTTTTCTTTTGAGAAAGAATTCGGCATGTTCCCCACGCAATTTTAATTCTTTCCATGTTGTGAAACACACGACCCCTAAGGCTTCTAGCACATCAATGGAGAGATTGTTATGACATGTCTGCAAGTTGAATTCCTCTGTGACAGGATCCCTACAATTCATTACCTTGTTGCGGAAGCGTTTAACAAAGCTATCAACTGACTCCCTGTCCATTTTCTTCTCGTCCAAAATGGCCCTGATCGACACTTTGGTATTGTCGTCGAAGAAGTTGTTGAGGAACATCATCCCAGCTGTTGATACTTCCTGGCTTGAGATGGCGGTACCAATCGAATGCGGCCTCACGAAGGGTGCCAACGAATGACTTGACCATCAAAGGTTCATTACAAGATATCACACCCAAGTGGGACTAGAAGTAAATTAGGTGTTGAGTGGGTGAGCCCTTTCTGTCGAACGGCGTGAAGTTAATTAGATTGAACTTCGTCGGATACAGGATTAACTCGCACACTCTTGGGTATGGACACAGGATACTGGTCTTCTTCACCTCTTGAGCTATCATCAAGACATTAATTTTGCTCTCCAGGTCTTTCATTTTCTCATCCTCACTCGTATTTTCTTCGGGTGATTTTGGGGAGGAAAAACTAGACCACCACCAGCGTTGTTATCCTCGGTGGGACCACCCCTAGTATTTTGGTCAACAGGAGGGGTATCCACGTTTGAATCACTATTTTCTTGATTGGTAGCGTTGTGATGGCTAGATTCACCAATATGATTTGATAAGGTTTGAATCTATTGATCGTGCAATTCCCTTATCCGTTCCACAGTTATTTTCATTTTGAATTTGGAATTCTCTTTTTACTTGGCCAGAGCATCTTCAAGGATTTTAGTCATTTGTTCAGCATTAATCTTTGACGCCTCACGAGATTGTCATGTGCTAGGCACCGTATTGTCGGAAGCGATCACAGAGTTAGTGTCTAACATTTCATCCTCCGAGGAGTGTCCTTTATTCGGCCTAGGTCGTCTAGTTCTTGACCGTAACCAAGCGATACGTTGAGATGCCTCTGAGAAAAAGTCAGGGCTGTAACGTCTTGTCGATTTTCCTTTATCGGCCACATTGATTGTAACTTCTGGAAGCTCATCATCATGACCGGTAGATTTCTTCTTATAGAAGCGTCTTGATTTAGATTTGGATACTTCAGTGGAGATTTTTTCGAATACCGAGACCCTCCATAGAGCGGTCTTGGGGAATCTATACTCCGATAATACTGCCCTTATAAGCCTCTCACAAGGATAGTGAGAGACCGATTCTGGGATACTTCTCTTTCGAGATTTATTCGTACCCCGAGCTCGATAGTACAACTCTTCGGCATTGTGGTTGGAGCAACATATCAGCTATTTGTTTGGATTTTTAGGTGTAACATTATCGTTTGGCGGACACATTTTCTTCTGAATAGGTAACGTCTTGTTAGCGTTCGCAGGAGTCATACATTTGGAATCGTACCTTCATGAAGGTGGAATCTTAACGGGCTCCTGGTCTTCCACACGCATCCCCAAGCGGTCGGTTACTAGAAATAGTTTGTCGGGAGGACGTATATGACCCCCAGTCTAAAGAGTTGCTCGGGACTTGTTCACCGAACCCAAGCTTTTGACAAGAGTCTTGCCTTGATCTTCGTGTAGAGGATCCAGGTGATCCTTCAATAGAATTCTGAATTTGGATAGATCCACGCTGCCGTAGAGCTTCACCGGAGGTAGAGGAACAACAGGAGAGGGATTGAAAGTTGTTGGAGGCTGGAAAGCAGCCTTGGAGCTAGAATTAGATGAGAGACACGAATGATGTCTCTCTCCAAGTGGAGGTATCTTGGTTGCTTTCGATGTCGTTTTTGGCACTGTTTTGACCTTTGGCACCCAAACTTGCTTAGATTTTGGTGAATCTTTAACCACCTCTTCCTTTAGAAGCTCTTGTACCTTTTGCATAAGGATTTGTGCATGTGCAAGAAGTGTGCAGCGCTTCTGAATGTGCTCCTCAAGAGTAGAACGGGTTCGTTTGACACGAACCCATTTGTTAGTTGACGGTTGGGAGGAGGAACCCGATGCTTGTTGTGGTGACGGCTTAGCCACTTGATGCTTTCTGAACTCTAGATTTGCTTGATAGCAGAATCTATCCACCTGCTCTAAAGACTTAGCAAATTATCAAGCAAGACGTTGGTGGCGACTCTGACGAGCCCTATTCATCAACACTGGTGAGCTTTCAGCGGGCAACTCCTTGACTTTTAAGGACTTGTGGTGAGCACCAGATCCGATTTCTTTGGACGCTGGGGAGGAGTCTTCAACAGCACTTGGGTGAAGATTGTCACCCCGAGTCCTCAGATTTGAAGACCAACGAACCTTCTTGAGGGAAGTGGTCTTCCTGCACTTGTAAGGAGAGGAAGATTTGGAAGAGGAGGAGGAGATGTACTCCTCGAATTTTTGTTGGTCGAACTCATATTCCATCTCTTCATCCATAGGGATCTTGATCAGCTGTTATGACACGACAACCTTAGCAGCAAGGTTGTTGGCTCCCACTGTGGTCGCCAGCGTGTTCGCGTCGGAAATCAGTTTTATTACTTTCGAATCCATTACAACTTCAGGCATTACAATGATTCAAAATAAAGAAAATTCAGTCTTTTTATAAGACTTCTCTTACATTGAAAATAAAACAGATAACTTTCTGAGAACATACGTAGAGAGATTACTTATCGATCTTCTGCTTGCGCGACATCTTTGCTGGTACCAGGGTTTATCCATGGACCACCAACTGATTAGATCCGAATAAAGATTTTGTTGCTTCACAAAGGAGACAAGAAATTAAAGTGACTATCTCGACAATAGCGAGACAATCGCTCTTCTCGAGAATCACAGCTAGGTGCGATCTCAAGGGAAATGGATAAACGAGATGCAGATCTCTCGAACTCTTCCTCTCTTTCTACTAAAGAAGTCACCAAGATCTCTTCCTCCTCTTTAAAATTTGTGCTCCTCGCCCTTCAATTCGACAGGGCTTCGCCGATACTCGAGAATTTCGAATCTCTATAAATGAAGGCCCTAGGGCCATATTTATAGGCTTCAGAAGCTCTATTTTTAGATAAGAACAGTCAATTTGCTCTTATCTTCAGTTGTAACCACGTTCAAATCAGTTAGGGGGCTGTTATATCTGAATATCCCAAATTTGGGTGGTTAACGGGTGAAAACTGGAATCCTCGGCATGAGACACACCCTATATATCATCCTTGGTCGAGACACAAGGTGTGTCTCGTCCTTGGCCAAGACATAAAATGTGTCTCGTCCTTAGCCTAGACGTCGTTTGGTGTGCCTTAACTATTTTCTCTGTAATTCCCCAATCTGATCTCGGAATGACATGATTTAAAACGCGTTGAAAAGCCGGAGAAGAAATCTACAACCTCCTATGGGTGAATCATACATGGAGTGGATGAGACACGAGTGGCGCTTCGTATTTCGTGAACAAAACGTAACTCCCGATCGGATATTCTCTTCATTATTCTGTCGTCCCGTTGATTTGTACGCTTCGTCGATTTACTTCATGCGCTTGTTAACGTCAAATAATCCTCTTTGACTTGGATAATAACATTCATCGTCTTCTCTCTATCTTGAGCTATGTGCGGAAACCTATAGGTAATTTTTGACGCCTACACGTAACTGGAGTCTACACAGTTTAAACTCTTAAGGCGTTAGAGCATGGAGAATCAGTTTATACTCATGTACTCATTGGAGTTTTCGGGAGTCAGTATAACCTCGTGTACCCGTTAGAGGTTCATGGATATGCAAATTATACTCGTATAATTATCGGAGTGTGGTGAGAGCAAGCTGAGAATACATCGGAGACTCGCCAGGTTGAGCTCTTTGTGCGAGTTTTGATTGTAGGACCAACTATAAATGCTGATACAGCTACTATCTCTGAAGCTACCTCAGACGCTCGAGTCAGGAGACCAACTGATTAAGCTGATGCGTCAATGACTATTAAAGCTGATTGAATATGAAGCTTGTACAAGCTTTATGAAGAGAAGCTTTCCAAGTTAGAAGAGTGAATTCGTCATGGCAAGCTGTTCATTATAGGATTTTTGGCAAACCCTCAGCCATCAATAGATTTGATGAGTCTTTACCGACTACCGTTTGAGCGGGTTAGCATGTAGAGTGTCTAAGTCCATTCTACATATAACGTTGTGCTAAAAGAATAAACTCTTTTAGACCTAGTGCTATGATATCGAATACATAGACTTTGTTGTTTTCACGGGAACGCGCCACCCGACAACATGTGTTAGATGCAGACTTATCTCTATTTAGGGATTAAGATAAAGTCTCTCAAGTGTGTAAGGCATGGATTTTGATGATGCTGAAAGATTGTGTCTTCTCTTAGGGCAAAGACGAACCCTATGCTGGAGAGGAAGAATTTTATATTCTATCTCTAGGTCTTCTCTTGGGGGGCAAAGACGAACCCGATGCCAAAGAGGAAGGATTGTATATTCTATCTCCTACTACAAAAGAAACTTAAAGTGGGATCTCCACTTCGAGAATCTCAAAAGGTGAAACTAAGAGTGGGATTTCCTCTCTGAGAATTTGAAATATTTAGATAATCCTAACTATCGGAAGATTTGATTACCCAATCTGAAGGTATATTTCTCATTTATCGAGATGAAATTCCCAACTTTGGTCCTAACTATTAAAAGGTTTGACCAAGATGAGATTTGAGACGATCCTAGTGTTTAAAGATTTGATCATCCGATGCGGGTGGAAGTATCTCATTTATCAAAAGTGAATTCCAATTTTGATCCTAACTGTTTAAAGGTTTGACCAAGTGGGAGTTTGAGATGACCCTAACTGTTTAAAGGTTTGATCGTTCAATTTAAGTGGACCTCTCGTTCATGGAAGGAATCAAGAGGGGATTTTAGCTTTGGCCCTAACTGTTTAAATGTTTGACCAAATAGGAATTTGAGATGACCCTAACTATTTAAAGGTTTGATCGTTCAATTTGGATGTGGACCTCTCGTTCATGGAAAGAATCGAGAGGAGATTTTGGCTTTAGCCCTAACTATTTAAAGGTTTGACCAAATAGGAATTTAAGATGATCCTAACTGTTTAAAGGTTTAATCGTTCAATTTGAGTGGACCTCTCATTCATGGAAGGAATCGAGAGGGAATTTTAGCTTTGGCCCTAACTATTTAAAGGTTTGACCAAATGGGAATTTGAGACAATCCTAACTATTTAAAGGTTTGATAGTTCAATTTGGAAGTGGACCTCTCGTTCATGAAAGGAATCGAGAGGGGATTTGGCGTTGGCCTTAACTGTTTAAAAGTTTAACCAAATAGGAATTTGAGATGACCCTAACTGTTTAAATGTTTGATCGTTTAATTTGAGTAGATCTCTCGTTCATGGAAGGAATCGAGAGGAGATTTTGGCTTTTTGGCCCTAACGGTTTAAAGGTTTGACCAAACGTGAGTGGGGTGGTACAAATAACAGTGAGAGTGTTGACTTGTACAAATCACTTAGTGGGGTTTTTTGGTGTTAAGTAGCAAGATCTCGACACGAAGGGGGTTCGATAATCGCCATGAATCAACAGATTAAAATTTTGAGTGTCGTGTCAGGACTTCAACAGTATGAGTGTTAAAGGCTAGACACAGTGGGAGTTTGAAGGGTTTTAACCATGAAGAATTTTGGTGAACCCATCGTCAGTTAATTTGATCAGTGAGAGATTTTGTGGTGGAGGATCGTGAATCATCAAGCACTTCACAACTATACCGTGGGTGTTTCGTGAGGAAAGATTGACCTTATGAAGTCATTTAATCTCATCTCAACGAAAGAGTGCTCCGAAAGTCACAATAGGAGGTTTAATCATCTGGAAAATGATTAAATAACCACAATAGGAGATTCTTAATCATTTTTTATCATGATTAAGAATGAATTATTCTGATGATTGGTCTTCATCTTGAATAATCAGCTGATTTTGGGTTATCCTTAAGAATACTATGTGTAGTATTCTCCATGAACTTCCCGTTGGAATGCAATAAGGTATTCCACCCCCAGCTCTTTGGCAAACTTGAATCCAATTGTATTCGGTCATGTTGCCGGGTTATCCTTAAGAATATTATATATAATATTCTCCAAGAATTTCCCGTCAAAGGTAGGAAACAATTTAGCCTCGTATACCAGTTGGAGGTTTGGGAAACAGTTTATACTCGTATACCCGTTGGAGTAAAAAGGAGGAGCAGTTTAACCTCATATATTTGTCGGAGGATAGGACATCTTTATTTGGCTTGTTTTGTCGATATGACGTCTGAGTCAATTAATGCTTGGATTTTGTTTTTGAAGCCAAAACAAGCCTTGGTGGGATGAAGAACCCTCCTGTGATATGCACAGTATTTTAAATCCGTAATCCTCTTAGATCCCTTCTGATCTTTAATAGGTGGTAGCTCGATTTTATCGTTGACGAGGAGGTTCTTCAAGATGGCTGAAACTTCATAATCTTTGAAAGAATACTCCTTCTGGAACTTTGGATCATGAGCCCTTCGCTATTTCTGAGGTTGTTGTTGTGACGTTTGATTAACATCAATAGTAACCACAGGTGCTGTCAGCTGGCTTCTCTCGACCTTCTTCCTTCTAAGGAAGCGTTCAGCCTGTTCATCGTGTAGTTTTAACTCCTTCCAGGTTTTGGATGGAATGACCCTCAGGGCTTCCAAGACATTAATGGAGAGATTGTTGTGGCATGTCTGCAAGATGAACTCCTCTTTGATAGAATTCCTACAAGTCATTGCCTTGTTACGAAAGTGTTTGACAAAGCTGTCAACTGACTCCACATCCTTCTGCTTCTCATCCAACAGAGCTCTAATTGATAGTTCAATATCATCATCAAAGAAATTGGTGAGAAAGATGCTCTCCATGTCGTCCCATGTAAGGACCATGAATTTTGATAATAGTTAAAATATTTTTTTTAGTATTTTAAAATATTTAATTATGATTTTTAAAAGAGTATTTGTATTTTTCTTGAATTTCAATAATTTTCTATGATTTAAAGTCTAAGTTTTATATTTATTTAAATGATTTAAATATTTACAAATTTATTTAGTGCAGTAAAAGTTTCTGGAATTTATCCGTTGTGTTACCGATACTATTACGTATCATTTTGAATAATACGAGGTATTATTATTATTATTACGTATATTTTTGTATAATATGTTGTATTATTAATTACGTATTATTTGTGTAATTTGTTGTTTTTTTCTACTGTTGCGTATTATCGGTCGTATTAGTACAACTGATACGTTTTACTATGTGTATAATTATCCTATAATTATTGGATTTTAAATGTAAGTAAATATATTTTATTTATTAATTATTTTTGTTTAATTGTATAATACGGGTATTTTTCGACTATTTCGTATCAACTGTTGTAATAGCACAACATGTACGTTTTTAATTGTAGATAATTATTCTGTAATTAAATTAATTTTTAAATACCCGTAATTATTTTATTTTAATTATTTAACCCTAAGCCCTAACCCTAATATTACATGTATATAAATATCCCTTAACCAAAAACCCTCTCCTGTTCACGAATACAGCCGCCACCAACATCATCTCTCTCCTCTCTTTATTCGAATTTGTCGTTCTTGAAATAACGTTGCTTCATCTCTTGGCCTCCTCCTCCTTTGGATATCTTCGTTGTAGCATATATTCCATCCATCCTCCATTAATGGCACTAACGAGCTGGACAAATGATTTTACTACATTTATACTCAATAAGCCATTAGTACCGATAATGGTGGTTGTAAGAACATCATCAAAACATAAGGGCTAACATCATCAGCCCTCGTTGGCCGCTGTCCGCTCCTCCCTCAACCTCTGAACGTCTCCACCGACGAGCTCCGACCACGTCGACGTCAGCGACGCCCTGTAGCACCCCGTCGTCCCCTCTGTCTTAGCCCAGAGCCGAGCCGGTGCCACGCCGTTCAGATCCGATCAGATTCGCCCACCTCAGTGCCGACGCACGCCACCTGTTTGATCATATGCCAACGCACAACTAGTGGAAGAACCACCCTCTTCTAGCCGCCAGCAAGCCCGTCGGAGCTCCAAGACATTCCAACAACATTCCCGAGCATCCGCATCAGCGCCATCGCCTCGTCATCAGACCCCACGGTCTCACAGGCAAGATCCCGAACCTTGATTATTTTATTTTAATTATTAGTTTATCGTAAATTATTATGTGACTCGTCATTCAATTTTTAGATCTGTTATGAGTTAATTAATTAGATTAGTCTGTGATATATTATTATATGCGTGGGATTGCTTGACATGAATAGTTGTATGGAATCTTGTTGTTCTATCACCTAGTTGTCGCCCAATAGGAGAGACTGTACATGAAGACGACTCCTGTTAAAAGTATGATTTATAAGCGTGTTTCAAAGCATGGCTATACTCGCTCGACATCGATATCCCGATGTGAGGAGTCCCGAGTTCCCTCGATATCGATATCCCGGTATGAGGTTTCCTTGATTATTATTATTATAGCATTGACTAGACGATGCACTCTTTTATGTTCATAGTTTTACAGAAGTCGTTCCACGGTAACTCCGTGGCTAGTGCACAATATTTCATGTACAGTTGCTTAATTAATTTGATAACATGGGGTTATAAAGGGGGATTGGACGGAGAATATAGCATGTATATAAACAGGCACAGCGCTTTCTTGTTATCGTGATATCGTGAGTGTTATGTACATGGGCCAGAGGGCTAATACTTGACTTGAAGGCGACCCCCGGACGACTTTACGGGGACTCGATTATATACATCAAAATATTCTTCCCCAATTCAAATAACATGTAAAACAAGAATAATATGCTTGCGTGCTTTATGGTGGACCTTGTTAGTTTTGTTGAGATGTAGACCAGTGTTGTTATTTTCATACATAGATCGGGATTAATATTTAATTATTTATAATTCAAGACATATGGTATATACATGAGGGTTTCCTTGTTTGGATTATTTCGCTCGACATACTACGTCTCGAGTTGTAGATTTTTAGGTATTAATTCCATCTATTGTATGCCCCTATTGCTTGGATGATTAGACTGATCGCTAGCTACATGATCTCGTTACCTGATCGATTCTGGATGCTTTATGTTATCATGATTTAGTAGTGTTTTCATATTGATTTGTGGATTTCAGTTGTACGTACTTTTGTTTCTGTTATCGTATCGTTTTCGCATTGGATTTCCGTTCGTTCTATTTTCTTTGTGGGGTCGGGTCTTGTCGTGCGCCATGCACCTGACGTACACATGTTTTCTCTGGTGTACGTCAGACTTAGGAGAAGAACAGGTTCAACAGGAGCCAGAAGATTCTCAGCAGGAGTGCCTTGTAGATGAAGCAGAAGAAGAAGCCGAAGTTTAGTTATTCCCTCCAGTTGTACGATGGTCTTAGCTTATTTTTGTAGTTCTTTCTTTTTTATTGATTGGTGTATTTTTGTATCTCCTCGGCACTCATTTGTTCAGATAGTTTTGTATAAGGGCATGTTGACCCGAATATTATGTCTGGGATGAATATTCATTTGTGATATGTGTTATTTTATTCTGTGTTATTCATTATATTCTTGCTGATTGTGATCGGGGACCTGTGACTTCGCATTGTATTTATTTCTAGACGCTTAGCGTATTAGGTTGAGGAGAAACATTTATTTATTCTTCTTGATCTAATACGTCGCGGGCTTTTTCACGTTCCGGTTCCCGTGTATTTTAGGAAGCGGGGCGTGACAGGTTTTTTTTGGTGGCCCATGCAGGTCACGGTCCCGAGTACTCACTAGTAAGAATATGATGGACAATTTAGATACATATCATATTTCATCCGTGAGACTATTCTTGAGCCCTTATCCTATTTTCTTGATAGATTTTGTTTCGTACCTATCTTACCACTCTTTGACTCCAGGACTTCAACTGTTTCTTGTCTCGTAACTTCCCACTGTTCCTGTTTCGTTGTTTCGTGATTACACGCTCCCTTCCTATAATTCATCTTCCTCGTATCGGTCATTAATATATGTGTTATTATTTTTTTAAAAAACTATATTTTTTTATTTGACTTATATATCGTTTGAATGTATTGAATTTTGTATTATTATTATATTATTTTATGTATCACATACAGTGTTATATTGTATATTTTTATTTGTTTATAAATCTATTTTATCTTTCATAGTTCATATTTTATGTATTATACATTTTATTTATGTATATTACGCTGATTGTATTTATGTGATTTTTGACTACTATATAATATACTACTATGTCTAAATTGATTATATATAGCGATGATGATTATTATTGTATCTTGTTTATATTATGAATATTACTAATACTTCTAATTTATCATATTGGTTGTCAAATATATAATTATTTTTTTCTTATTATGTTTTATATAATTTGTTTATTTTGAATCACGTGTTTACTCTTATGTTTATTTTATCATGTAATATTTTGTGACTCTTTCCATTATAATTTATTTTGTTAACATGATTAGTACCATGAGTATACAGAATTTTTATATGCTTATTATTATGTATGTGTTTTTATTTTTAACGCTGATTATACATAGTGATTATATTAGTTATACACATCATATGTTTCTGAATCTTGTTTATCTCTTTTGCTTTTATATCTTTGATTTTTATACTTTGATTTTATTGTGTTTCTTTGAACCTAAGTATGATTTGGTATTATTTAATTTGTTTTATAGAACTGTTTGTATGTTAGTAATTGCTGTGTATCGTTTCATTCTGTTATTGATTATTATTGTGATTTGCATCTGTTAGTTGTCTATATGTATTGATGTGACTCTATCTATGTTTATTTCTTAATGTTATTTTCAATTATGATTATGTATGTTCTGTATACCTTATTATAATCTTTATTGTACTTCTGCCTAATTTGTTTTATATTCTTGTTTTATATCTTGTGCTTTTCTAGTGATATTGCGTCATTCTCGTGTTTAGTGCATTTCAGTTATTTTACATTATCATTGTTCACTATTGTATATTATATTATAAGTACATTATTAACTTGGTAGCTTGTTTTATTACGTATCAAGTAGTTCCGGTTAGTATACTTTATTTCATTCCTTACTCTAATTGCATGTATCATTATTGTTTGTTTTAATTTATCAATCATTTAATCTTTTTAGTTTTGTTGATGTTATGGTTACTTATTTTCTATATACAGATTCTTATTCATTCTAATATTTGCTTTATATTTTGTTCTTTGTTTAGGTTTGTCTGCTTCATTTATTTAGTCATAATATTTACATAAAGTGTGTGTTTTCGATAATTATTGCTGTGATATATGACTATAATTATTTATTTTATTTTTGATATGATATACTACATATAATTCATTTCTTATATGTTGTTGTGTCATATCATCGTATCCTTCCATGATTATCTACTTTGTATTGTTTGTATATCATATCTTTTTGGTTTATGTTCATTTACCTTCTAATATTTCACTTGCATTGTGCTGCGTATTTTTACATAATTATATTATTTGTTGTATTCTAATTTTTGTGTATACAATTTTTAAATTCCTAATATTTGTGTAATGAATTATTTACCTGCTAAATTTTGTATACTGCTTTACATGATTAATTGATTATATAACTATTTTAATAATTGTGTTTAGCTATTTATACTTGACTGTTTTTGTATCTTTTCTATGTTTCAGACTATTTTTCATCATTTCGTCAATTAAATATGTTTTCTTTTATTTGTGCTTATTTTTTATGTATTATTATTCTAATTGCTTTATGATTGTTTTTCCTATTATCTTTGATTTATACTTATTATTATATCATTCTATTTTGTTATATGATCCTGTTGATGTTTGTTTTTGCTCGTTTACTCACTTTTATTAATTTTATATCTTACATTGTGTTTTTAATATCTTAGTTCGAACCTGTATTGATTGTGTTTTTCATAATTAAATTTCTTTTTGTTTTTGATTGATGATTGTTATACCCTGCTATTATGTTTTGTTTAAACTGTTATGTATTTTAGAATTTTTGACTTTTCTCATTATGTTGTTATGTTTCTGTCTGTTTCTATTTTATTTGACTTACTTTTTGTTTGCTTTAGATTTATTGTTCTTACTTGATTTTATTCTTACTTAATATGTTTCTGCTTTGTTTCTATGGAAGCTTGTATATTATTTGCATGATTCACTCTATATGATTGTTTATTTATATTGTACCTATTGTTTTGATTCTATGTTATTGCTTATCTTATACCTTATACTGATTAAATTTCTTATATATTTACAAGTACTGTATAACAAGATTTGCTTGGATTTTGTTGCGAGTTTGAGATACGATAGCGATATCTTAGTTGTCACAACTTGTATCTCATCTTGTGTTGTTCTTGTCTTACATTCCCCTTTGCTTATGGATATACAATTTATTTTGAATTCTTCTCTATATGCGTTGGGTTGAGCCTCTCTTTCCATATCTCTGTCCTTGGGTTTAATTCCGAGGGCGGAATTTGTTTTAAGGGGGGTAGAATGTAAGGACCATGAATTTTGATACTAGTTAAAATATTTTTTTGAGTATTTTAAAATATTTAATTATGATTTTTAAAGAGTATTTGTATTTTTCTTGAATTTCTATAATTTTCTATGATTTAAAGTCTAAGTTTTATATTTATTTAAATGATTTAAATATTTACAAATTTATTTAGTGCAGTAAAAGTTTCTGGAATTTATCTGTTGTGTTACCGATACTATTACATATCATTTTGAATAATACGAGGTATTATTATTATTATTACATATATTTTTGTATAATACGTTGTATTATTAATTACGTATTATTTGTATAATTTCTTGTTTTATTTCTACTGTTGCGTATTATTGGTCGTATTAGTACAACTGATACGTTTTACTGTGTGTATAATTATCCCATAATTATTGGATTTTAAATGTAAGTAAATATATTTTATTTATTAATTATTTTCGTTTAATTGTATAATACGGGTATTTTTCAACGTATCAACTGTTGTAATAGCACAACACGTACGTTTTTAATTGTGGATAATTATTATGTAATTTGTTTAATTTTTAAGTACCCAAAAGTATTTATTTTAACTATTTTAATTCCCAAACCCTAACCCTATAAATAATCTTTTCCTTTTTCTTTTTCTTTTTCTTTTCTCATCCTCAGCCGCTTTGACCACCGCCTCCCCTTCATCACCGCCGCCAGATCCACCTCAATCCTCTGCAGCACCAGATCCGGCCGCCTGCACCGCCGTCAGCCCCGACCAAGCCAAGTCGCTGCTCGCCTCCTGCCTCATCAGCCCCCGTTGTCCGCTCCTCCCTCAACCTCTAAACGTCTCCACCGACGAGCTCCGACCACGTCGACGTCAGCGACGCCCTGTAGCACCCCGTCGTCCCCTCTGTCTTAGCCCAGAGCCGAGCCGGTGCCACGCCGTTCAGATCCGATCAGATTCGCCCACCTCAGTGCCGACGCACGCCACCTGTTTGATCATATGCCAACGCACAACTAGTGGAAGAACCGCCCTCTTCTTGCCGCCAGCAAGCCCGTCGGAGCTCCGAGACATTCCAACAACATTCCCGAGCATCCGCATCAGCGCCATCACCTCGTCATCAGACCCCACGGTCTCGTAGGCAAGATCCTGAACCTTGATTATTTTATTTTAATTATTAGTTTATCGTAAATTATTATGTGACTCGTCATTCAATTTTTAGATCTGTTATGAGTTAATTAATTAGATTAGTCTGTGATATATTATTATATGCGTGGGATTGCTTGACATGAATAGTTGTATGGAAATTAATTAGATTAGTCTGTGATATATTATTATATGCGTGGGATTGCTTGACATGAATAGTTGTATGGAAGCTTGTTGTTCTATCACCTAGTTGTCACCCAATAGGAGAGACTGTACATGAAGACGACTCCTGTTAAAAGTATGATTTATAAGCGTGTTTCAAAGCATGGCTATACTCGCTCAACATCGATATCCCGATGTGAGGAGTCCCGAGTTCCCTCGATATCGATATCCCGGTATGAGGTTTCCTTGATTATTATTATTATAGCATTGACTAGACGATGTGTGGGTCACGGTTATGTTCATAGTTTTACAGAAGTCGTTCCACGGTAACTCCGTGGCTAGTGCACAATATTTCATGTACAATTGCTTAATTAATTTGATAACATGGGGTTATAAAGGGGGATTGGACGGAGAATATAGCATGTATATAAACGGGCACAACGTTATCTTGTTATCGTGATATCGTGAGTGTTATGTACATGGGCGAGAGGGCCAATACTTGACTTGAAGGCGGCCCCCGGACGACTTTACGGAGACCCGATTATATACATCAAAATATTCTTCCCCAATTCAAATAACATGTAAAACAAGAATAATATGCTTGCGTGCTTTATGGTGGACCTTGTTAGTTTTGTTGAGATGTAGATCAGTGTTGTTCTTTTCATACATAGATCGGGATTAATATTTAATTATTTATAATTCGAGACATATGGTATATACATGAGGGTTTCCTTGTTTGGATTATTTCGCTCGACATACTACGTCTCGAGTTGTAGAGTTTTAGGTATTAATTCCATCTATTGTATGCCCCTATTGCTTGGATGATTAGACTGATCACTAGCTACATGATCTCGTTACCTGACCGATTCTGGATGCTTTATGTTATCATGATTTAGTAGTGTTTTCATGTTGATTTGTGGATTTCAGTTGTACGTTCTTTTGTTATTTCTTTTATCGTATCGATTTCTGCTTTGGTTTTCGTTTGTTCTATTTTATTTGTGGGGTCGGGTCTTGCCGTGCGTCATGCACCTGACGTACACCTGTTTTCTCTAGTGTACGTCAGACTTAGGAGAAGAACAGGTTCAACAGGAGCCAGAAGATTCTCAGCATGAGTGCCTTGTAGATGAAGCAGAAGAAGAAGCCGAAGTTTAGTTATTCCCTCCAGTTGTTCGATGGTCTTAGCTTATTTTTGTAGTTCTTTCTTTTTCATTGATCGATGTATTTTTATATCTCCTCAGCACTCATTTTTTCAGATAGTTTTGTATAAGGGCATGTTGACCCGAATATTATGTCTGGGATGAATATTCATTTGTGATATGTGTTATTTTATTCTGTGTTGTTCATTATATTCTTGCTGTTTGTGATCGGAGACCTGTGACTTCGCATTGTATTTATTTCCAGACGCTTAGCGTATTAGGTTGAGGAGAAACATTTATTTATTCTTCTTGATCTAATACGTCGCGGACTTATTCACGTTCCGGTTCCCGTGTATTTTGGGAAGCGGGGCATGACATCCCAGCTGTTGATACTCCCCAGCTTGAGATGACAGTACCAATCGAAGGCGGCCCCATGAAGGGTGCCTACGAATGATCATACCATCAATGGCTTATTATCAAAAATCATACCCAAGTGAGACTTGCAGTAGATCAAGTGTTGAGTTGGTGAGTCTTTCCTGTCAAATGATATGAAGTTAATCAGATTAAACTTCACTAGATACGAGATTGACTCCAACTCTCTTGGATATGGGTATGCCGGTCTTCTTCACCTCTTGAGCAGACATCAAGGTGTTGACCTTATTCTCAAGCTCTTCCATCAGTTTATTATCTCCATCCTCATTTTTCTTTGGGGGGCGTTGGGGAGGTTGAGGAGGATTAACCAGACCACCCCCAGTGTTGTTTCCATTAGGGCCATGATTGATGGGATCACCCCCAGTATTATTATTGTCTGGAGGAGAGTCGGAAAAATGTGCTCGTCCACCTCTAGGTCGCTATCATCTGCGTCATTTTGAACACGACGACTAGATTCAGCTTGCTGATTTGGCTCAGGTTGTTGATAAAATTGAGTCTGCAGCTCCCTCATCTGCCGCATGGCTAATTCCATCTCCATCTTCATTTCAGCTCGAATTTCTTCTTGCTGTTTAGCCAGAGCTTCTTGAAACATTTGAGCTAGCTGATCAGGAGTGATGGTGAATGCCTCGCGGGTTAGTCCCATGTTAGACATTGTTTCGTCTGAAGCGACTGTGGAACAAGCGTTCGATACTTCATCATCTGACGATATTCCTTTATGCATCCTCTGATAATCCCTACATCTGACTGTTCCCATTTGGAGCCGAGTTATACATTGGGCAATTTCTGGACTGACTTTTCCTTTATCGACCATGTTGATGGTGACTTCTGAGAGTTCATTATCTTGAATAGCTAATCTTTTATTATGTAAACGCCTTGGCTTAGGCTTTGACGCTTTGGTGAAAAGTCTCTGAAATACAGAAACCCTTGGTGGGGTGGCTCTAGAGCAGCGACGTTCAGACAATACTACTCTAATGAGCCTCTCACACGAGCAATGAGGACTCATTTCTTGAACAGTCCTCTTTTGAGACCTATTCATACTCCCAGACTGATAGTTCAACTCATCAGCATGGTAGCCGGAGCACCCTGTCTTCTGCTGGCATGGTTGGGCCTTGTTAACATTCTCAGGATGACTTGTTGTCGCCTTTGAGCGATCCAAGGTTACGTCAGGAGTCGTACGTTTGGGACCACTCCCTTATAAGTGTGGAACCTTAGTGGGCTACAGAGTTTCAATACGAACCCCCAAGCGGGTGAAAACTGGAGCTTTCCCAGCTTGTGATTGCTTTGACTTGTGGGAGGACGCATACGACCCCTAGCCTGATGAGTCACTTGGGATTTGTTCATCGGACCCAAGCGTTCTTTGACTGGAGCTTTGCCTCAATCCTCATGCAAAGGAACGAGGTGATCCACCGTCGTGATTTTTAATTTTGACAGGTCTAAGCTGATCCAAGGCTTCACTGGTAGAGTAACAGATGTGGTTGGAGCAAATGGATGAGGAACAGATGCTGATGGAGTCAATGAAGCAGTCACGGGGGCTTGCCTTTGGCCGAGACACTGGTTAGTGTCTCGCCTTTGGCCGAGACACTAGCTAGTGTCTCGAACAAGCCCCCTTTGGGCGAGACACTAGATAGTGTCTCGGATGAAGGGGATAGTCCTCGCTGCCTCCGAGCCTGATTTTCGCGTAGTTTTGGATTTTGGAATCCAGACTTTGCGGACTTTTGATAGTTCTTTGGCCACTGTTTCCCTCTCCATTTCTTGTGTCTTCTGCACGAGGACACGAACACGAACGGTGTTTGCACAATGCTTTTGGATGCATTCCTTGAGAGTTGAATGTGTCCTTTTGACTTGGACCCATTCCTCAGCCGATGGCTTAGCAAAAGTTTTGGTGGTTCGTCTTTGAGGCAACTGAATCACTCGATGCCCCTTTGACTCTAGATCCACGTAGTAGCGAACCCCATCTACTTGTTCCATAGCCTTAGCTAGCTAACGAACGTGGCGTTGGCATTCCTCTGACGAGCCCTCTTCGTCAGAGTTGGCGAACATTCAACGACTTCTTAACTAGGGAGGAGCTATTATGAGCAGAGGTTTTAGCATTTTTGATCACCGGAGTAGCGTTGCGAGGGGAAGCCTCAGCAACGATTGGGTGAGAGTCATCACTCGTAGCCTTGATTAGAATTGAAGATTGAAACACCTTCTTCACAAATGAAATCTTCCTCTACTTGTGTGACGAGGAAGATCTTGAGGAGGATGAGGAGAGATATTCCTCAAACTTTCTTGGTCAAACTCGTACTCGACCATAATTTCAACCGCGATCTTGATCGGTTGCGACATGACGGTCTCGGCAACGAGACCGTTGGCTCTCATTGTGGTCGCCAACGTGTTTGCATCGAAAATTATTTTATTTGCTGGACTCATTACAAATCGTTTATCAAATACAATGAATTCAAAGAAACTAGCATTTTTATAAGACTTCTTGTTAAAAACAAATAACCTCCTAGAAAAACATATGCAGAAGATATTTATCATCCGCTGCTTGCGTGGGATCTTTGCCTGTGTCGGGGGTGCGTTAACCCGTGGACGACCAGATCACACATCCAAGTTGAATCGTGAAGAAGGCTTAAGGTCGATGTTTTATTTTAGAAACAAGGACAGAAATGGATATCTCAACTAGGTAAGATAAAACACTCTTCTAAAGATCAAGTCAAAGCGTAGATCTCGGGGAAATGCCGAAGACTCTTGGAAGTGCTTGAAATTGATGAAAACTCTTTCTCTCTTGCTCAAAATTCACCAAATTGCTCAAGTCCCCACTTAGTTCTTCTCAATTATGCTCAGTTCTCCTACATATAGGTGATAGGGGGCTATTTATAACCCATAGGGACCATAACTGAAGATTGAAGTTGAAAAGAAATCGCCTCGGCAAACTCCTATTTCCGAGACAGTCGCCACTGTCTCGAAAACAGGACTTATTTCTGGCCCTTTTGTAACCGCTCCCATCATATTTAAATGCCATTATTTCTGTAGTTATGGGTGAGATTTTCGCTTGTAACGGTTCCCCTATGTTTATGGATGATCCCCTGTAGTTATGAAGCCACGTGAACCGCACAAAACTCGAGAAACCCGTCGCTAAGCTCACTCTAGTTTCTGAGACAGTCGCTACTGTCAGAGACTATGAGTTGTCTCATAGCTTTCGAGACAGTGAACACTGTCTTGAAAACTATGAGTTTCCTCATAGCTTCCAAGACAGTGAACACTATCTCGAAAACTATGAGTTTCTTCATAGCTTCTGAGACATGTTCTGTATCTCAAACTTTGTGTAATGCATTTTTGTGCATTACTTATATCGGGTGATCCACTTTGACTCAGATGATGATGTTTATCATCTTTTCTTCATCTCGAGCTATGTGCAGCAATCTATAAATAATTTTTAAGGCTTACACTACTTCCAGGCCTAAACTAGACACATAGTGGGGAATGATCCCATTATTACACAACTGTTCATTAGCACCCTCAAAGGGGTCGCTTTTGAATGGTTGTGCAGATTGGATCCTAGATCCATCACTTACTGGAAGGACATGGAAAGGCTCTTCATGATCAGATTCTTCGATGATAACACAGAAGTATCTATGGCCACCCTGCTGGCAGAAAAGCAGAAGAAGGCAAAGTTTGTAAGAAACTTTGTCAATAGATTCAGGAACCGATCGCTACATTCTCATGATCTGGTTTCCGAGGCCACTCTCATCGAGATATGTCGGAACAATCTCTCCGTCAACATACTGTCTAATATGAGCGTTGTCGAAGCTCGCTCATAGAAAGACTTAATCCACCAAGGAGAAAAAGTTAAAAACTTGCTCAAGCGTATAGATGCTGAAGAGCCACACAAATTTCAAGGAGGTGATGACCAAGACAACTTCACCCCTCCGACCTATGTAAAGGGGAAGGATACTTTGGTGGTAGTGGCCACTTCCTCCCCTAAATCTTTATCAAAGCAGAAGGGCAAATCTTCGGATAGCCGCTTCTAGCAGAAGTACGACTTCAATAATGAGCAGGTAGTCCTAATCCTTAAGTCCTTAATCAAGGCCAGGAAGATCAAACTCCTTAAATCAATGCGACCTAAGGAGATGTTAGGAACGGATGATCTCAACTACTGTGTATACCACAGGATGGTTCATCATCCCACTTCTAACTGCTACATCCTGAAGGATAAGATCCAAGCTTTATTAGATGCAGGTGTCTTTACCCTTTAATCCTAATTATCATTGGAGTGGGGGTAGTCTCGGTTTCTCTACAAAATCATGTACTACCTCGATTCTTCTTTTTGATAGAGTCATGACTACCCGAAGCTCATCATCAATCAGCTCCAAGGTGAGTCCGAAGTTAGACATTAGCATTTGGCCCCTCACCAAAACTATTACGTTAATGATTACCTCTGATAGTTAATTTTCTCCATGGTTCCCCCGCCAATCATGTTAACCATCATCTCTGATAGACGAGTTCCTCCAAATTCTCCTACCAATCCTCTTCAATAGGATGGCGGGTCCACAAAACTATTATGTTAACCTTCACCTCTGATAGCTGAGTTCCTCCAAATTCTCCCACCAATCCTCTTCAATAGGATGGTGGGCCCACATAAAGCTATCGGGTTAACAATCACCTATGATAGCTGATTTTCTCCAAATTCCCTCGCCAATCCTCTTCAACAGGATAGCGAGTCCACGCAATCTATCACGTTAATGATTACCTCTGATGGTTTAATCTCCCACTAATCCTCTTTAATAGGATGGCGGGTCCACAAAACTATCACGTTAATGATTACCTCTGATAGTCAACTTCGTTATTCTCGCAAATGACGTTGTTCGATCGGAATAATGATCTATTGTGCGATGATTCACTATCCAATCCTTTCCGAATGTTCTAACCTCCTTAGAATGATCGAAGATAGTAGTCTATCATGCGATGTGTTACTATTCTAATCATTCGTCATACTCTTACGTCCCTAAACGGCCAGATCCATTCCGAGCATCCTAATCTTCTTAGAACGATCGATGAAAGTAGCCTACCAAGTGATGTGCTACTATTCTAATCAGTCATCATACTCCTACGTTACTGAACGGTTTGATTATTCCAACACCATCATTCCCGTAAATAACATTATTTGTTGATAATGGCCTACCAAGAGATGTACCTTATTAACCCGAATAGTGACCTACCAAGTGATGAGTTTTTATTCAAATCTCTCGAGTGGCGAGCTCACCATGTGATGAGTCTTACTCTTAAATTCTTAGGCTAAGTCATCACACCAAACGACATAGCCAAACTAGATTATGACTTAACCATTGTAATCATGTTCAAACATTTAATCTAACACCTCGAATGGCTAAGGATGGAGGAGAAATTTTAGTACCGAGCCTAAAAGAAACTCCTTAACAACTTATCATGCTAAGGGTAAAAGTATGGCTAGTCCAACTCAAATGGAAATTGGTAAAGACAAATCAAGTCTGTTGATAGCTGAGGGTTTACTAAAAATCCTAGATCGCGACCATGAGCTGCGTCTGAAGAGTTCAACTTCGCAATAATGGCCAAGTTCACTGGAAGGCTCCCCGTCTCATCTGAATGATGATCATTTTACAGGTTTTTTATTCAAAGTATTTCAGACCCCATGCAACCTGATTTAGATTTAAAAATATTGAAGGGGGTTTTGTAGACAATAAAAGATGCCTTTGATCAAGGAGGTCAAACCTCACCTGATTGACCCTGCCTGCCCATGTTGTAAGATCGCCTGCATGCTCAAACCATTTTTGCTTGCTTGCCTACATCAAAAAGGCTAGGGAAAGCTCACCTGCATTCTTGACTCACCTGCACAAGTCACTTGGCTCGCCTACATGAACCAAGTTCTCCAACGTTGTTTGGCTCGCTTGCACGAGTCAAGCTCGCCTAATTACTCGACTCTCCCACATGAGTCAAGCTCGCTTGAATGATTCGCTCACTCGTACGAGTCGAAGCTCGCTTGCAGGAAGTTCACTCACACGAACTAAGCTTGCCAACATGATTCAGTTCACACGCTTAAGGGGTCCACCAACTGACCCCATCTACTTACCAAGCTCGCCTAGGCATTGAGACAGCACTCGAGCTTGCTTGCAAGCCCGCCGGGCTTGCTTAAGTGGTGCAAGCAGCTGCTTGCTTGTGAGAGTGGGTAAACCCACGTCCCACATTCTGAATGATGGAGCGTGGCTCTCATCACTTATTAGTGGTCACACCCCACAACTATAGGGGAGGGTATGGTGCTCCTCACCTGTGAGCGGTCACATCCCACAAATAAGGGGTTGACCATGCCTCTCATTGCCTATTTATAAGCCACCTTTGGCAACATGAATGAGAGGGGTTTAAAGGGGCTGGACATTTTTTAGAACCAGGAGATTTTCTTATCTCTAACTCTTGGCTCTTTGCAAACTCTTACATTTTTAGCCTTCTTTGTGCATTTGGTATTGATACTCATCAAGCTCAGGTATTCAAACTCAATCACATGAGCTTCTACCACGCGCTGAAGCTCAACCATAATTTTGATCAAATTGTCCAAGGAAAGCAAACTCGACGCAAGCATTCAAGGGAGGCATCCTATTGCTACCGAAGAGCCCACGTTAAACAAGAAGAGCATTCTCTTCATTTCTGTTATAATTTTGATTCTTGATTTATAATAAGCAATTCTTATTAATACAAATATTCTTTGAGAACCAATTTTATGCCCTACAACCACGTCAGCACCGCACACCCTCAATCACTTCACATTAAATGTTAAAGTGACCTCACCTCCATTCGTCGATCGACACTTGTAAAAAAGATGTTGACTTGGCTGCCAGCCCATACTCACTCAAAATTACCATCCTACCCCCTACTACCACTATAAATAGAGATACTATTTTTAACATTAAGGTAAGATCTTCATCTCTACCTACTCTGCTTAAGAACATCTACAGTTTAGTTACTTCTCCACTACTGACTTGATCGTCGGAGGAACAATCGGGAAACTCAACCTCGTCCTCTTACGATTTGCGACCTATGTAGGGAAGAACAACATACTTCAGAACTGGACCTTCGGAGAGTTAGAGGACCTCCATCAATTAAATTGCTTCTCTCATTGACTATTTGATATCAGCCATCAACATTGTCCATCTAAAATTGTTTGTCAACTTTGTTTTAGTCCGGGTTACATAGCTTAGCTCTAGTTTGTTCACGATTTATTTCTCATGGGGGTTCTCCTAATTTTGTGTCCCATCTTCACATTGCTCCATCCTTTGCTGCTATGTCTCATGTTGACGCTAATGAGGCCTTGCGGTATCCAGATTCAGACGTGTCTTCTCATATGACACCATTTAAGGGTATATAATCTTGCTCCTCTCTTTGTATTGGTGAAACTAAAGTCCTAGTAGGAAACAGTAACCTTTTACCTATTTCTAATATTGGTGATGTCAACTTAAATTATTCTGCCAAATCAATACATCTTAACTCTGTGTTTCATGTTCCTAATTCAAAACACAATTTAATATCTATTAAATGCTTATGTGATGATAATAATTGTATGGTTAATTTTGACTCCTCTTCTGTGCATGTTAAGGATAAAACCATGGGGAAGGTTCTTCTTCAAGGTTCCAGCAGAAATTGTGTCTACCATCTTTACTCATCCATCCAGTCTGATTCAGACACATCTTTTGTTTCCCTAACTGATATAGCTGTAGGCTGTCTAAAAATCACAATGGATAGCTAATCCCTATCTAGCCCTGATAATGGAAGTTACAATCAGACGACTTTCTAATCACTGCATCCGCAACTCTGCAACCGCTATAAACACGGCCTCATCTCTGAGATGATTGATCTTGATGGCTGCGACAACAGCATGACTAATATTATATTAGCAACTATTAGAGATGCTGATGAGCAGTGTAATGATTTCAGAAATAAAAGGTTGGACTTAGTTGGTGAGTCGCTTGGTAGAGAGCTGTGGGCAAATATCCATCTTCAAAACACTATGGATGTTGATTCCCGTCAAGCTCTCACAACGAAAGCTACAATCAAAAAGCTTTCGGGTCGACAGTCGGAAGGGGCAAATAGGAGACTTTTCACACAGATCGAGAAGAGTTACAATTTGACGACGCTTCTGACAACTGATGAAAACCCTATTCAGTGGCCTTCACGATCGTTGGTGAGAGTTACAATCTGACGACTCTCATATCTTATAACAGGCAAAGACAATGGCCTTTGCAATGTCATGGTAGACGAGGTTACAAGTCAACAACCTCTATCAAACGTAGAAGTTTAATTCTGCGTTTCTCAAATTCGAAACGCACACAACTTGTGCGTTCTCCAGCGAATGTCTAACTCTGCAACGCAGAGTTCAAGCACCAAACGCACACATAACGTGCGTTCTTCAATAGGTTCAACTACGTGATCTGGCGTTTAAAGTTCATCAACGCAAAGGTCGAACTCTGCGTTAAAGTTTCGAACGCACAGTTCAGATCTGGCGTTTAAAGTTCATCAACGCAAAGGTCGAACTCTGCGTTAAAGTTTCGAACGCACAGTTCAGATCTGGCGTTTAAAGTTCATCAACGCAAAGGTCGAACTCTGCGTTAAAGTTTCGAACGCACAGTCCAGATCTGGCGTTTAAAGTTCATCAACGCAAAGGTCGAACTCTGCGTTAAAGTTTCGAACGCACAGTTCAGATCTGGCGTTTAAAGCTCATTAACACAAAGGTCGAACTCTACGTTAAATTTTCGAACGCACAGTTCAGACCTAACGTTGATTTTCATCAACGCAAAGGCTAAACTCTGCGTTAAGTCTTCGAACGCACAGTTAAAGCCTGGCGTTAATTTTCATCAACGCAGAGGTTAAACTCTGCGTTAAGTTTTCGAACGCACAGTTCAAGCCTGGCGTTAAAAAATTTCATAAACGCAAAGGTCAAGCCCTTGACGTTTCGAATTCAAAACGCAGAGTCTTAACTCTGCGTTACAATAACAAAACGAGTCATCTCCCTCGTTTGCAAGAACCCATCTAGGGTTTTTCAGAGAACTCGCCGAAGCAAGTTTGATGGCGATACATCTAGGGTTTTAAAGAACTCGCCGAAGCGAGTTTGACGGCCACGAAGGGCGACGCTTACCACCGACGGGCGGAACCTGAAACGGCGGCACCGCTGCAGCAGGGGATCTTGGGCGTGGAGCAGCTTTCTTCTTGGAACCCATGGAAGAGGGTTGGAGATGATGAACAGGATCACCGACGTCGAAAACGAAGAGGCTTCGTTAAAAATCTTCCGAAAGAGAGGAGGCAAAAAGTCGGGTGACTTTTGATTTGACCCTTAGCGGTCTATTTATAGACAGCTATGAGCTGTCAAATCGGGTCGGGGTTCTAGGCCCAAAATCCCGCCAAACGTGGCCTGTGCGCCTGTGACGCTTGAGCTTCTGAACGCAGAATTCACCCCTGCGTTATAATCCGCCGTGCATCTACATTGATGGAATCCCTAAACGCAGAATTTAACCCTGCGTTTCAGTTCAATAACGCAAGAAATCTATCTGTGCGTTCTGACTCAACCACACGACTTCCTCTATGTTTATAGCCAAGACATGGTTCCAAATAAATAGAGGGAGGCTAATGTCAGCTATCAAAGCGACTAAAAGCCAAGAAGAAATAAGTGACCCCACAAAAGAGTCCATTGGATGAGTACAATTAGATTCCAATCAACTAAGTCTGACAACGTCTTCTAAATTTTGAGATCCAAAGTATTCCGAAAATTCGTCCCAGTCAACCGCGAACTTTCGAAAACTTTGGAGGGGGTTCTGTAGGCTGTCTAAAAATCACAATGGATAGCTAATCCCTATCAAGCCCTGATAATGGAAGTTACAATCAGACGACTTTCTAATCACTGCATCCGCAACTCTGCAACCGCTATAAACACGGCCTCATCTCTGAGATGATTGATCTTGATGGCTGCGACAACAGCATGACTAATATTATATTAGCAACTATTAGAGATGCTGATGAGCAGTGTAATGATTTCAGAAATAAAAGGTTGGACTTAGTTGGTGAGTCGCTTGGTAGAGAGCTGTGGGCAAATATCCATCTTCAAAACACTATGGATGTTGATTCCCGTCAAGCTCTCACAACGAAAGCTACAATCAAATAGCTTTCGGGTCGACAGTCGGAAGGGGCAAATAGGAGACTTTTCACACAGATCGAGAAGAGTTACAATTTGACGACGCTTCCGACAGCTGATGAAAACCCTATTCAGTGGCCTTCACGATCGTTGGTGAGAGTTACAATCTGACGACTCTCATATCTTATAACAGGCAAAGACCAATAAACAATGGCCTTTGCAATGTCATGGTAGACGAGGTTACAAGTCAACAACCTCTATCAAACGTAGAAGTTTAATTCTGCGTTTCTCAAATTCGAAACGCACACAACTTGTGCGTTCTCCAGCGAATGTCTAACTCTGCAACGCAGAGTTCAAGCACCAAACGCACACATAACGTGCGTTCTTCAATAGGTTCAACTACGTGTCCCAAACTCTGGACGCAGAGTTAAATTTCAACGCACCAACGGCCCGTGTGTCTCAAATCTCTAACAGAGATTTAACTCTGCGTCTCAAGTCTTGGACGCAGAGTTAAAGCCCAGAACGCCAACTGAGGCGTTTTGACTTGTTCAAACGCAAGCCGAACGGCCTCAAAGCCGTTATCCCACGTTCTGAGGGATTCTCGCCCACAAAGGAGCGGAAATAGGGGTTGGTTACACCCCACATCACCCTATAAATAACCAACTTACTCAACTGAGTAAAGGGTTGGTTTTGTTGATCGATTTTCTGATATCAAAACTGCATAAGGTTTAGGTGAGCTGGCATCAAAACCGCCTAAGGTCATCAAATCTCAGCAATTTAACGAAGAAGAAGATCTTTTGGAAATCAAAGAACTGATCAAAGATCAGTTAATCGAATCCCGAGGGATCCCTTCATCAACAACCTAGTCCACTTGGCAATTAACCGAATCTTCGGTTCCAACAACTCTGTTATAGAGTTTTAACTCACTCTGAGTTTATTTCTGAAACTCATTTCAAGAGTTCGTGATTAAGTTTGCAACCCAACTTAATCTCATCAAACCAAACAGTCGGTTTTCAACAACTCTTGTCAGAGTTCTTAACTCGTTCAGAGTTCTTTACACTCGTCAAGAGTTCTAAACCGAAGTCATCAAACGCTTCAATTGTTCCAGTGAAGAAGGACGGTCGGATCGTCAACGGAGAGCAAGTTCGACGTGATCAATCGAAGGAGGCACTCCACCGCTACCAAGAAGAACCCAGTTTTAAACAAAGGGGAGAATCAAATTCATTCTCCTCTCTTTTGTAATCGGAATCCAAATTGTAATTGATTTTGAGGGAATACAAGTCAAATTTTCTTTCATTGTCTTTTTACTACAAATTTCCAACAAACAATAGCAAACACATGGCATCGTCGATTAGGTCATTGTGGTATTCAAGTCTTTAATCAGCTTAGGTCTAATGAAGCCATTGTGATGGAAACAACTTTTGAGAATAAGTGTATTTCATGTAAACTTGAAAAATCGCATCGATTACCTTTTTCTGATGTTGAGCAGTCCTATAGTACTCCGTTATATTTGATTCACTCTAATGTTTGGCAATCACATATTCTATTAAATTTGGGGTTTTGATATTATGCTTGTTTTGTTGATGGTTGCACTCGTTTTACTTGCCTATATCCTATAAAAAAACAAATCTAAAGTTTTTACTCACTTTTGTAGCTTTCAAATTTTGGTTGAGAACATGTTTACCTTCAAAATTTGGATGTTTCAGAATGATGATGGAAAAGAATTTAATAACAATGCTTTCAAACAACATTTTCTGGTGCATGAAGTTTATTTTCGCAAATCATGCCCCGACACACCGCAACAAAATGGTGTGGCAGAGCACAACATCACCACATTATTGGGATGCCATATACCTTTTTTATTGATGCTCAGATGTTGTCTCAATTTTGGGTTGATGTTTTATATATGGTTGTTTTTTGATAAATCGATTACCCCTCCTCTTTTAGACGGCATCTCTCCATATCAACGACTTTTTAAAAAGATAAGTAATTATGTTTTTCTTCATGTTTTTAGCTGTGAATGCTTTCTGAACCTTTCGGCTTAAGTTTCCAACAAATTTTAACATCGATCCAAATGTTGTATTTTTCTAGGATATGCCCCTCATTATAAAGGATATCGTTGCTTTGATCCAGTTGCAAGTCGTGTCTATGTTAGCCGTTGTGTTCGCTTTCATGAGTTTATTTTTCATTTTTCCTCTATTGTCGTTCTCATGTCACATGACTCGTCTCCTCTCATGTTTGTTACAAGCTCGTATTTGACTTTGTCGTGTTCTTCTCTCGAGTCATCTTTCTCTACGCCCTTCTTGACACTTCTCGACACTGTCAGTCACCCCTGTGGTGACTACACCGTCTCCTTTGACGGACTCTCTTCCGCCACACCCGCTGCCTATGAGCTCCATGTCTATCTGCGTCATCGCTACACCTAGTGCGCTGCTGCCAAGCCCTTCAATTGTGCCCTCAGATGTTGTAGTGGCCATTGGCCTTTAGTAGCTATGCACACAAGCGATGTTGTTGCCCGTCTCTCTAGTAGTGACCTTGGTTGCTGCTATGGCCACTTCTCCTAAGCCGTTGTCTACCCAAATAGTGGCAAATTCAAGGTGTCTGTGCCTGGTGCATTGGATGTGGCTGCTCCATCGACGCCACTTCTCGCCAACATATTCCTACTTCATATTCTTTCACTTTCCCTCCAAATTCACATCCTATGCAAAATCGATCTAAGTCAAGTATTGTGAAAACCACGTCATCTCTTGTCTCTCCATACAACCATCATTACTCTGAATTGACTAATGTCACACAAGGCTTCAAATGACTTAACTTGGCAAGGTGCAATGGCAGATGAATTTAATGTACTCATCAATAATAACACGTGGCAATTTGGTTCTGTTTGATGAACGGAAATTTGGTTAGTTGTAAGTGGGTTTACAAGATTAAAATATAATTCAGATGGTTCTGTTGAGTAATACAAATCTTGTTTGGTTACTCATGATTTCATTAGCAAGCTGGCATTGATTTTCATGAAACTTTCAGCCATGTTTGAAACCTACTACTATTTGCCTTGTGCTCTATTTGGCTATTTCCTTTGGTTGGGTTATCCATCAACACGATGTTAAGAAGGCTTTTTTTGGCATGGTCTTCTTACCGAGGACGTGTACATGAAACAACCTCCCGGCTTTGTACATTTCCAGTTTCCACATCATGTTTGCAAAATTAATAAGGCTATTTATGGCCTCAAATATGGTTGTCCATTCGGGCCCAAGGACCGGGCTCGGCCCAGTGTTTAGACCGGACAAGGTCGGGTTGAATTCGGCCCGAGCTCGGGCCGAACCTGAAAACGGATCGAAACCAGGCTTTGGTTTTGGGTTCGGGTTGCTTAGGCAAAGCCCGCATCGAGCCCAACACCGGCCTCGCCGGCGGGAGTGGCCGGCACATATCGGGTAAGGCCGCCCGCTCCGGATCTGGCCCGAACCCGCGGCGAAAATTGGATCGGGCCGGGATGACCCGCCCTAGGTTCAACGGTCACATAGGTGACTGTTGGACTGGGCTGACTGGGCTATCTTGAGCCCGGTCCAGTCTACTATAATAGTATTTTTTAGCTTTTTGACCAAAATACCCCAAAACGGTCAAAACGACCAAAATTTGAGGGTATTTTAGTCATTTGGCTAGGAGGTTACCTCTATAAATAGAGGGAATTTTTATTTATTTTTCTCATCCAAAACTCATATAATTCTCTCTTATACTCTCTAATACTCTCATATTCTCTCTTTTACTCTCTAATTCTCAGATCAAATGGCTTTCTTATCCGATTATGAAATGTAAGCTCCAACTCCCGAAGTTGAAACAAGTCCTACTCCTACTACACCTATAGGAATTACTCCTCCTACCAACGTTGATCCTGAATTTAGTGGTGATGATCCCACACCTAGAGCTTCTAAATGACCGAGATCTGATGTGTAGAATTTTTTGAGAAGATAGAAGTTACTAAGGATCAACACGGTAAACTTCTACCCAGAAGACTAAATGTGCATTGTGCGGCTATATTTTCCAAGCTCATCATAAAAGTGACACCAACCATCTCAAATGACATTTAGAAAAGCACAAGCGAGCTCAAGCGACAGTGTCTCAAGGAGGCATTTGTCAATCTATGCTCTCTCAATCATCAACCTCCGGTAGTCTCGGTTCTTGGAACTACGACCCAGTTAGAGCTAGGAAATGCATCATTAGGTTTATTATTCTTAAAAGCTTTCCTTTTAAATTAGTAGAAGAGAGTGAATTTGAATATATGATTAGAGATGGTTTTTATCTTGCATTTAAAAAAAATCTCGTTAATCTTGTCAATGTGATATTTTAAAATATTATCATGAGGAACAAATATCCTCGAATTACTCAGCTAAAAAAAAGTTACCTAGAAGGAGATTTCCCATCGAAGAACTCCGGTAGAATCTTCCTGTCCGCCTCATGTATCTCATCGGAAGAAAACCATCCTACAAAACATTTCTTTCTCAAAAATCTTCAAAAATAAAAAAATAGGGTTTCTTCAAAAAATTACATGAAAAGCTAAGGATGGTGATAGTATAAGAAATCGATGGAGCGGGCGACTCCGGCGACTGTGAGGTGACATTAGGGGTGGTTACTGTTACAGCGGGGGGCTTCATAGACACAGAAAATGTCTATACAAGAGTGGAGAATAACAATACTAAATAAATACAGTGAAGATAAAGAGAACAATACATAATGATTTAACGTGGTTTGGTCAGTATAACCTACATCCATGGGCGAGAATAACAGAGAATTTCACTAATCACAGAAGAGAAGATTACAAAGGGAGATCACTCTAATATCTCACCAAACTCATACAAAGAAGAGAACACTCAAAGAAAACTCTCCTTTTCTTTTTCTCTTCAAATCTCTCTTTCTTTTTCTCTCTGTTCTGGATCTCTATTTGATGCTCTAACCATTCACCACTCTCCTCTATTTATAACCTTCAAAAGGGTTGGTGGAATAGTGTTTTGGGTTGGTGGGTTGAATTCAAAGTCAAATAACAAATCTTCACATTGACTTTGAATATGAAGATCTTATCTTCACTCTTGTTGTCTCGCTAGAAGCCCCTTACGGGGTTAACCTCCTCTTTGTTGAACTCCAAGCAATTCGAGATAATGCTTGAACTTACTTAAAGGTATGGGTTTCGTCATCATATATGCAGGATTATCTGCAGTACCAATTTTCTTAATCTTGATGACTTTAATTTCTCTGATAAAATGATACTTAACATCTATATGTTTAGTTCTTTCATGATACATCTGATACTTTGTCAAATATATAGCACACTCTGTTTGTCACAAAATACCATAGTAATACCTTGGTGTAAACCAAACCTCTCAACCAAATCGCTTATTTCACTGCTTCTGTTAATGTCATATACTATGTCTCTGTAGTAGACAAAGCAATTGTCGACTATAGAGTTGCCTTCCAACTAATGGCATTAACTGAAAGAGTGAATATATAACATGTATATAACCTGTCAGGGATAGTCTCTTATCCAAATCGTCCGCATAATCTGAATAAAAATAGCCAAGCATTCTGCAATTTGAGTTTGTGTTCCTGTCAAAATATAAAATAATATTAGTTGATCCTTTTAAATATCTAAGTACCTATTTTACAGTCTGTCAATGGACCTTTTTAGGCTTATCCATATACCGACTCACAATACTAATTGCATGTGAAATATCTAGACGGGTGCAGACCATATCATACATAATGTTTCCAACTGTACTCACATAAGGAATACAAGACATGTACTGCTCCTCCTCTTCAGTATGAGGTAACAAATCTACTGAAAGATGAAAATGAGCAGCAAGCGAGTTTTCACAGGCCTGGCATCATGCATGCCAAATTTTTCCAACACCTTCTTTATGTATTTTTTCTGAGATAGGAATAAACTTCCTTCTCGCCTATTCCTATGAATCTTCATTCCCAAAATCTTTTTCGCTGCTCCCAAGTCCTTCATCTCAAACTCATGTTTGAGTTGAGATTTTAACTCATTGATTTCTGATATATCTGTAACTGCAATCAACATATCATCAACATACAAAAGCAAATACACAAAAGAGCCATCATTGAACTTTTTATGATAAACATAACTATCATATTTACTCCTAGAGTAACCATGCTCAAACATGAAAGTATCAAATCTCAAATACCACTGTCTCGGAGATTGTTTCAAGCTATAAAGAGATTTCTTCAACTTACACACATGATCTTCTTTACCTTCAACAATAAACCCCTCTGGCTGATGCATAAAGATCTGCTCTTTAAGCTCGTCATGTAAAAATGTTGTCTTCACATCAAGTTGTCAAGCTATAAATTAAAATGAGCAACCATAGCAAGCAACACATAGATTGATGTGTGTTTTATAACTTGAGAGAATACTTAATTAAAGTCCACACATTCGGTCTGACTATAGCCTTTAGCTACCAAGCGTGCCTTGTATCTTACAGAATCTATATCCATAGTTCCTTCTTTCTTCTTGAACACCCATTTACAGCCAACGATCTTCTATCCTCTTGGTGGCTTAACTAACTCTCATGTCTGGTTATTGTGAAAAGATTTCATCTCTTCAGTCATCACGACAGTCCAATTTGCAGCCTCATTGCCACTAATAGCCTCATTATAGGTAGAAGGCTCTGTAATCTCAATCGACTCTACTATACTTAAAACATAAGCAAGCATGTTTGCATAACGTTGAGGAGGTCAGATTTGCCTTTTTGTTCTCCCAGTGGTAATATTATATTGTTGCTCTTGTAGTGTATCAGCATCTAAAGTTGAACCTTTCGTAGTGTCAACTGGTTTAACATGAACACCCTCAAACACTCTCTTTGAAGCTGAGCTCTCTAGCTCCATCTGCTTGCTAAACTCCTTTTCAGTACCTGTGGTATCAATAACAAAATCCTTTCTCAGGTAAAGCATAAATTTCTCATCAAAAGAAACTTCCCTACTAAGAATAAACTTAGGTGATTTCGAATCAGAACACCATAATCTATATCCCTTCACCCCAATAGTATATCCTAAAAAGATAGCTTTCTTTGCTTTGGGTTCAAGTTTACCATCATTAACATGAAAATAAGTAGAGCAATCAAATACTCTTAAATGTGAGTAATTAGCAAGGGCACCAGACCATACCTCTTCTGGGGTCTTAAAATCAATTATTATAGAAGGAGATCTATTTATCAAGTCACAAGTTGTATTGACTGCCTCGGTCCAAAAGTATTTTGACAAACCGACATTAGAGAGCATGCACCGAGCTCTCTCTAAAAGTGTTCTGTTCATTCTTTTCACAACTCCATTTTATTGTGGTGTATGACTAACTGTACGATGATACATAATACCTTCATTCTTGCAGAATTAGTCAAACTCTACGGAACAAAACTTCATCCCATTGTCAGTTCTGAAGTGCTTTACTTTCTTTCCTATTTGCTTCTCAATCATAACCTTCCATTGCTTGAATGTTGTAAACACATCATTCTTATGCTTCAAAGGATACACCCAAATTTTTTGGAATAATTATCAATCAGTGTTAGCAGAAAGCAAGCTCCACCTTTCAATCGCAACCTGCGAGGGACCCCAAACATCTAAATAGATATAATTTAAAGTACCATTGGTTCTATGGACATCGGTACTAAAGGAGACTCTATGGTGTTTGCTCAAAACACAATGCTCACAAAAGTCTTGCTTACTAGTTTTCTAACCACAAAGCAGACCTTATTTGCTCAATACATCCAGTCCTCTCTCACTCATATGCCTTAACCGCATATGCCACAAACGTGTGGTGTCAGAATCTGAATCCTCTGAGGATGATACTGCTGCAGCACCTGTCATTATGCTGCCTTCAAGGACATAGAGAGTATTTACCTTCTTTCCTTTAATCACAATAAGAGAGCCTTTACTAACTCTCAAAACTCCACCTTCAGCCAAAAACTTAAAACCATTTGAGTCAATAGTGCCTAAAGAAATGATGTTCTTCTTTAACTCTGGTATATGTCGGACATTGCTAAATGTTCTAACAATACCATCATGGGCTCTAATCTTAATTGATCCAATACCAAATATTGATGTCTGATATCACACAGTCAGTTGAAGTCGCAGAGTTGCTGGATCATCGAGAGGTTGAACTGTCGAGAGGGGGGCCGCTTTCCTTCTTCGACTTTATGCCTGGTTCTTAGAGCTTGGGGCGGACAATCCACCTGCACATACAAGAATCGTGGGAGTACGGGGCTTGTTTCCCTCGTGGTACCTCCAACGGTCAAGTCAGCTAGCAGACTTGAGTGGGGTGAAGGGAGAATGGTGTATCCTCCTGAAAATTATGTTGTTTAGAGAGTTTCTGTTTCTTGTAAGAAAATCTGACCTTTTTTCATGATGAATAGCATATGTATTTATAGAGGACGCCAAGGGCAGAATAGGAATTTAGTGAGAATACGGTTTATGATGATGGTGAGGGGTGAGCTGGAGGCTAAGTCACCCTCTGCCTGATACGTGTCGATTGGTGAGTGATGGGAGGTCACTTTAGTGATATGGAGAATCAGCAGCCGTCGAGGCTTGTTAGCGATAACGTGGAGTCACTTCTGTGGTATGAGGATCATGCATCCGTCGAGGCTTGTCGGCGAGTAACGTGGAGTCACTTCTGTGGCATGGGGATCCTGCAGCCGTCGAGACTTGTCGGTGAGTGATGTGGAGTCGTAATGATGATCATAAATGGTAAAATAATACTAAGAAATAATGTTCTGAGTCGTCCTCAGGGGAAGTGTCGGCTGATCGCTAAGTAGCAATTTTTGCTCGACTGAGTCCGTCTTTCGAGTTGTCTTTAGGGAATGAAGCCGGCTCGACTGAGTTTGTTCTCGGGATAGCATATTTGTAAGAAACAGGGGACATCCTATAACACCAATAGTCTTGCAAGGCATATTATTTCCCAACAAGGCATTCCCACCATCAATAGACTGATATGTGACAAACTAATCCCTATGTGGACACATATGAAAGTTATATGGCAAGTTGGTTTCAAAAAGAGATTCCAATAATTTTTGCTTAGGATTTTTGTTTCGAGGCGACGCTTCATCTCCTGCCTTTCTATACGGGATGACTCACGGTGTTGCTCCAACTCCTTTCTTAGTTTCTCATGAGCGATCTCCTCCTCCTTTAGTCAATCCCTCAGCCCCCGAGCATCCTGGAGAGCCGCTCGAGCTCGCTTAAAAGCATCGTACTCTCCCACCTCTCAACCTCGATCTCCTCTTTCAGATATCTTATTATGTCATCTCGCTCATAAAGCTCGCGCTCGAGATGACCGAGATTCTCTTGAAGCTTCTTTTAGATATCTTATTGTGTTATCTCACTTACGACTCTGGCTATTTTGGATTCAGCAACCCCTTTATCTTGTCATATCGGATCTTAACTTTCTGCTCTAGCTTGCCCTAGCCTCTCTTCCAACAGGTCAACTCCTTTTCATTTGCATCCAAATTTTGATTGATCACCTCCTGAGTTGCCTTTTCGGCTTCTAATTTTTCTTGGAACTTGAAGTAGATTTCCCGGGTGTGCTCAAAAAGCCCAAATTTCTCTTGCTACACCAAAGCCCCTCGAGCATTGGTTACCCCTCAAGGTTGATGGAGACCATAGTCAAGCATAGCTAAGAGGGTCTCATCATCTTTAGGCAGCATGAAATGATCCAAGGCTCTAGCTTGGGTCGTCTTGGATTCCAAGACCGATCTTCTCTTATTGAGGTACTTCCTGGGGATGAATCAATTTTCCTATGACAACTCCTTGTCATATCTAGGGCCGACTTCAGGCGTCCTCATCAATAACTTTCTTAGCTCACCCCAGACCTCTAGTGGAAGTTCCTTATTATGGTGGGGGAAGGGCCACCAAAGACTATCTCCCTAGGTAGGAGGCACCTCCTCAATAGCTGGCTCTTTGCCTTGTCGGTGAACCGACTCAACAAGCACAACAATGGCATTTCCTTCTCAACTTGAGCTTGAGCCTCTTCAAGCTCAGCTGCAATGATTTCGGCCCCTTTTTCTTTTGAAGGGGGACTGATCGTCAATAATGACAACATCTACTTATTCTATCCGAGGAGTCTCTGAGGTGGGAAAGACAAAAGCTCCGCCCCAGCTTCTTGAACAAGAGAAGGAGTGCCCCCCTTCAACGTTATCTCCTCCTTACCCTTCAAAGGATCGACACTACTAGAGGGGACTTGATTATCAACTTTTCTCAACCTCCTCTTTTTCTCAACCCTCTCGGTCTAGATAGTGGCAAAGCTCGGCCCAAAGAGTGGCAAAGCTCGGCCTAATCAGTCAAGCTGCAATCTCGGTCGCATTGGACTCTATATTCTCAGCCTCCTCAGAGGCCAAGTTAGAGTGAAGACGCTTTTGGGGCCTTGATGTTGGCTCTCTTTTGAGATCGAGCTAGGGCGGCCATTGGGAATGTCTCGGGATCCTCCAACTATAGCGCCAACATAGTGGCTCGAGTCACATTATACTCAGTTGGAGGAACTCGAGAAATGCCTACAACTCGTAACACCAAGTTGTTGAAAAAGTTCCCATTCTGATAGAAACCAGTGTAAAACTTAATCTTTCTGAGCACTCACTTCTCATCACTTGATAACAAACCCGGCCTCAGCACATCATTGTTGATCTTGGGCCACGAGGAGCAGGCTAAGATAGCATCGACTCCAAAGACCCACAGGAATCTCTCCTTCTAGTCCTTGTTAGACTAGGGGGCATTAGAGATAAGTTTGTGGCTGCCTAATATCTAAAGATAGTAGTGGCCTTCTTGCTGATTAACCTTTACACTGACGAGATGATTAAGAATTCTCAGAGTCAGCTCAACCCCAGTAAGTTGCAGATGACTACAAACACCACTAGAGTAGCTATGGAGTTTGTCTTCATCAGCGACAACGAAACTCCTAAGGCTTCAAATATGCGGTGAAGAAAAGAGTGGAGCAGAAGACGCGGACCATACTTCAAGTGCTTGATATACACCAGAACGACACTATTGTCGTGATTGTACATGGTCTGACCTTTCTCCAGCACCGATAGAGTGAATGCCCGGGAGATGTCAAACTTATTATAGTACGTCTCTAGCAATGGTGACTACACCTTTGAGTGGAACTTTCGGAGGTGATTGATCCTAACCTTGTTCTGAGCCACTGAAGATGAAGATGTCATTCGTTTGATGGTCGCAGAGAAGAGTGAAAAAGATGGTCAAAATCCCTTAGACAATAGAAGAAAATTCTAGGGTTTCAAAAGCAAGTGAATTTCCCCATCTAAGAACAGTCGTATATATAGGCAAAAAAGTCAACACATGCCGAGATCCCAACAGTACATGCTATCGATAGACGATTGGACAAATCCCTAAAAATCAAGGCGACCACTTGGTAACCGAAGTATCATTCTCTTTGATTGGCATGCAATCTCTGTTCGGGAACTAAGACGACACTGGCGCATGATCTTTTCTAACATCAAAAATGTCACGTCTACAACAATCCATCAATGACCCCTCATATATGCACCTCGAAACATGACAGGCAATAGTTCAATTTCACTCGCACTTAGCCACCCGAGTTCGAGCGAAAGGGGCTAGTGTTGTGCCATCGAAATAAGCAAGTGTTAATCCAATTCAGCCAGCTAACACATGTATCAAGTAGACTATTGTAGGTTATCTAAAAAGTACTACAAATAGTTGATCCTGATCAAACATCGCTGATGGAAGTTATAATTTAACGGCTTCCAGAATATTACAATTTAAAAACTTTTACGTAGATCGATGAAGATTACAATCTGACGACCTTCACCACAACCGATGAAAACTCTAATTCAACAGCTTTCACAGTCAACATCGGGAGTTACAATCTGACGACTATTATATTTTCAAGGAGCTAAGACGAAGGTTACAAGATGACGATCTTTGCAACGTTATACCAAAAGAGACTACAAATTGACAGTCTCTTCAAAACAAGATGCAGATCTCACCTCTGCGTCCCAGATTCAAAATACAGAGGTCGTAGCTGTGTTTCAGATCCAAGACACAGAACTCATCACTGCATTCTAGAAATGAAACGCAAGTGGCCGTGTTCCAGAGTCAAAGCAACGCAACCACTACAGACGCAGCTCAAATCCAGCTGCAAACGCAACTTTCAGCGTTATCAACCACTACAGACGTAGCTCAAATCCAGCTGCTAACTATTAGCCTTCTTATTTTGATGATGTTTTACAAACAATTTACTTCTAATGTTGTTTGTCTAGTATTTATGTTTTTGTATTTATTCTAGGCAAACAACGTTGTTGGAGGTTGGATGGAATAGCGCTTCAACGACGATATCAAATGGAGGTTGGCGGAATGTCGGTGAAGCCTTGCAATTCATAGTTAAAGATCAAGTTCAAGCTTCATCCGCAACGTGTACCAAGTCAAGCTTAATTGAAGATCAAGATTGCTTGGGTAATGTAGTTTAGGATTTATATTATGTGTGTTAAGTACTCTAAGCTCAATTATCTATACACACACATTTTATTAGTTTCCTTGTATATATATGTAATCACATATATATACAATACAAGTTTTGGTTTTCATGTTTATAAATATGAAATTACATGTTTCATATTTATTATTGTGATTTGGTTTATCTACATAGATATGAAACAAATATATTTTCATATACATACTCATAGGTTTCATTTTCTATTGTATTTGTGAAAATATTGTATTCTTTTCCCAAAGTTTCATAATTTTCAGAAGTCAAATGAATATTTTACAAATTGTTTAAATATGTCAAAAACCTATTTTTTTATATATGTCAGTTTTCGGTCGACCGAACCGGTCGACCGAACCTGAGTTCCCATGCTCACTGTGCGACAGAGAGTCTGTCGGTCGACCGGTCTGGTCGACCGAAAGCTCCATCGGTCGACCGCACCGGTCGACCGCTTTGTTTTTCAGACCTGCTCGCGGTCGACCAGATTTTCCGTCGGTCGACCGAATTCTTTCTTTCGGTCGACCGAACGTTCTGTCGGTCGACCGCTAATAGATCCGTTAGACACTAACGGCTATTTTTCTGAGCTGTCTTCTGGGGACTTTTCTGTCTTTTTGCTTGAGGTTTTTGACTGAGTTGTGAGAGGGTATAAATACCCCATTGCTGATCTCTTCTCAAGAATCTAAGAATGTTTTAAAAGAAGTTTTTAAACAAGGGTTTTAAAAAGAGTTTAAGCTTGTTTAAGGGTTTGGTTTAAGCTGTTTTGGTTTTCACAAGTGGAGGAGATTATCTTCTTGTTTGGGCTGTGCTTAATTGAGTTCTCACCTTGTTTTGAGAACAATCATTTGTCATATTTGTGCTTATTGTGAGAATCACTTTGTAATACACTTGTACACCGAGTGAGGAGTGTGTGGTGAGAGTCGGGGATCGTCCCAAGATGAGTGGCGTCGGTTGACGTGCCTAGAGAGAGGTTATAACCGAGCACTTGAGGGAGACACGGCTAGGTCCAACACTTAGTGGGTGTAGAGTGTGATTGCATAGTGTTTGTTGTGTGAGAGTTTTCGGTGAACTTATAAACCGAGTGTGTAGAAGAAGTTCCGGCTTCCAAACCGGATTGTGTTAGTAGATTTCTCCCCGGGAGTGGGGAGCGGAGACGTAGGACGGAAGGTCCGAACTCCGTGATCATATCTTGTGTTTGAGTGTGCTTTGGCGTTTATTTATACTTGTGTTTATAATTCTTGTCACCATTGTCATTAGCTCATTATTTATATGATCCACTATCTAGTTCATATTGTTTACCATTGTGTTAGTTTATATATCCTTGCATATATCATATAGTATACCTCTTTGCTAGGATATATCACCTTGTGTATATTGCATATTCTTGCACTTAACTCTTTGTATATCTATCTTGCAAGAATATAACTTGTTAATATATTAATTGGCATAAAATCGGATTAGATTAGCATAAGACCCTAATCACCCCCCTCTAGGGTCTAACACTAACGCAGCTTCCAACGTTATCAACCACTGTAAACGCAACTCAAATCCAGTTGCTAACGCAGCTTCTAGCGTTATCAACCACCAACGCAACTCAAATCCGGCTGCTAACGCAGCTTCCAAACGTTACGTTCGAACGCAGGATTCACACCCAGCAACGTAGGACCTGCGTTTGATTCATTCAAACGTGATTCAAACGGTTCCAAAAACCGTTTTTCACCCACGATCTTGGGAGCGGTTTAAGGGGGCTATTACACCCGATTAATGGGACAATTAAGCCCCCATTAAGGAGCGAATTAAAGGGGTGGTTATACCACATTAAAGAGTAAATCAAGGGGCGGTTACACCCCTTAATCTCCTATAATTAATAGCTAAAATTTTAGCTTAATTGAGGACCAGTTCTTTGGAGGGGAAGTTCTGGAGAATTGGGATTGGCAAGGATTTGTCGAGATCTTTAGATTTGGAGGCCCTTGGAGAGTATCTTCATCAGCAACTGAGAGCATTCTTCAGCAACATGGAGCTTTGATACTTGGCTACAAACCAATTTCGGTTAAATCAAATCAACTCTTTCACAAAGTTTTCAACTTGCTCTGAGTTATTGACTCGTCAAGAGTTTTCAACTTGCCTTGCAAGTTTTCCTCAACATCAATTTAAGAGGAAGATACAGTGTTCCAACGAGGTGAAACGTTCGGATCGTCAACGGGATACAAGAATCTAAACTCCCATCGACGCTAAGAAGAACCCAGATTAAGCCGTCTTCTATTATGAGGTCCATATTCATTATAATATATCATGGTGATAGAGGATGCAGCCTCCATTAACCCAAGATCCTCAAGCAGGCCTAGGGCTATGATTCACGCGCCAGCCTACTACCCATAAAGTAGGCCCTAGCAATGCAAACAGTAGTCACACCATACGCTCAGCTCTCAAGCTAGCACACAAAACAAAGTCCCACCTAAAAGACTTATCGCTTCATGGATATCACGGGCCACACGAACTGAGTACATATGCAAGACACGTCATCATGAAACCACTGTTTGCTGTTTTAACATAAACAGGTGATTCCCGCCGTCTAATCCCTCGGCGTGCTTCGCGTCGGAAGAACAGGAGCATAGGGTTCATCGCCGAGCGTGCGTGATTCTGATGGGACACGTGTCAGGCTCCCAGGTTTCTGGCGTCTTTACGGCGTGAGAGCGCGAACCTCGAGATCGAGAAGTGAGAATCAGCTCCTACGAGTGACAATAATTTGGCGTGCCCGTTCATTAGGTGCGAGCAGGGTAGTTGAGTAAATAGCTAAGTTTAGGGCCCGTTTGTTTTGATTTTTTTAAGATGAAAATGGTGTGAAAGTTGTCAAAACTGACAAAAACTGTCAGTTTTGACAGTCTTTCTTGCAAAAACGTTTCTAAAAAAGACGTTTTTGTAAGAAAGCCCGTCAAAACTGTCAGTTTTGATAGGCTTTCCTCTTCAAAAAAATTAAAACAAACGGACTCTTAATAGGTTGATATGATATGCTACTACTAAGCAAATCATACTCCATTTACAAGAGGGAGGTGAGGTGTGGAAAAATTTTTATTATCCTTATTTTTTTGATATTATATTCTAATATTAACTAAACTAAATTAATAATCATTGTTAATTAATTTATTATGTGTCACTTCAAGTGTGTATAATTTGGTCCCTAAAATTTCTAACATTATTGTAAAACTATACATCATATTAATTATTAGTAATGTATAATAATATATTAATAGATAATTGCATGTCAATAAACTATTTATAGAAAGAGTAGAAAACATTAAACTGTCCTAAAATTATACCATGAAACTCATATAGAAAAATTACAAATAGCACTTTTATGTTCAGGTAACAAGACAGAATGTACAAACATTAAATTTTAGAAAAAATTGAGATATTTAAGTGCAGCAAGATACATTATCTAAAATTTAAAAAAAATGCAGCAAGATACAACTGGAGGTATATAAGTATAATTTTGGTAAACTACAATGTATTTAAGTTCAGTTAGGCCTATAAAAGATAAACTTTTGTTATCCACAAACAATAGTATATGATCCCATTGATAAATAATATTCATCATACAATATGAAGCCAAATGCTTAACTTATATTTATATAGTAGAGGAGATGTGGGAAATTAAAGCATCATATTTTGAATGAGTCCCAAAAATTTGAATTATTTTCTGAAATTATATATTTCGCTTAGAAAATTTTAGAAGAGGCTTTTGAAGGACTACTATAAAATGTTGGACATCAAAAAAATATTGAACAAATAAAATCCATGATATCGGATTGCAAAAATTAGGAATATGTATGTAATACTAAGTGTCATATGAGAAAATATTCATACCCCATGACATTGTAATATATAATCTAACATATTAATAAATTTTAAACATAAGAATTTGCATCAAGACATATGCTTAAGATTTGGAAGAGTCGAGAGTAGAGAGATTTGGGAGAAGAACCGTGTCCTTTGTGGATTTTATGGGTTTCCGACTTTGCTTCCCAAACACAATCTGGACCCGAGCCCACAATCAAATTAAAAATGACATAATTTTCTCGATATATTCAAAGGGATATATTGGCCATATTTTCAATGACGGTTGATATATAAAAAATCACCAAACAAAAGAAAAAAATATAAAAATATTACTGAGATAAAGTATTAACCCAATATATTGGCTGATATAGCAATATATTGGCCGATATTTAATAGAATGACTATAAGAGCAAATATGTAAGATTATTTAGATATTAGTTCATTGATTTTAAGTATCCAATGATTCTATATTATTCTCTCAATATTTTGAATTGCCCATAATTTTAGGAACTAATATTAGATTACTAAAATTTTGAGGGACAAATTATAAATAAGTCATATTTAAAAGAAGAGTTAATTTTTTAAAAACCCTCCCAACTATAAAGATTGTCTTAAAAAAAACACTCGATTGATTTAGTTTGACAAAACCCCCTTACTATGGGGGGTGTTATAGATAAACCCTCCTGTTGGCCCTATAGTTTTAATTTGATGATGATTTGTCAAATAATTTATTGCTAATATGTTTTCTAGTCTTTGTTATTTTGGTTTTTCTCCTTACAGGTAATTCAACACACGACAATCAAGAGTTAAAGATTCCACTTCATGTGTGTGCATTCACCTAGGTATTAGAGTAGTTTGCTTACATATATTGTATGTTTATATTTAAGCTCAATATATAAACACGACACAAATTTGATATTTTCTATCATATAAATGATTTTTCATCAAACTTTGTCACAATAACTTTTATTTCATGTTTACAGCTCAATATATATATACGAGTTTACAAGTTATATCTCAATTTTCATGTTCGCGAAAAATAGGTTTTATGAACACTTTTCAAAAACAGCGAGTTTTCACAAACGAAAATTGTGTTTCTAAAAATTCCTTTTCAAACATGTTTATTTTATCATTTAAAAACTTTGCCCAAAGTTTTACTATTTTTGGAATTGATTTGATATTTTTAACGTATTTTTAAAATCAGCCAAAAACCTGTAAATTGACATGTATCAGTTTGCGGTCGACCGCCACAGTCGACCGCCAGCAGTTAAATCTCTTACAATAGCTTTTTGTTGTTCGCGGTCGACCGTGATGGTCGACTGTGGCTCCATCCAGATACTTTTGTGGTCGACCGCTAGCTTTTAAATTACTTTTTTCTGTAGTTTTGTGCTTCGCGGTCGACCGTGACATTTTCACGGTCGACCGCCGAACTCATCATTGCTTTCTTAATGGCTATATTCTGATTTGATTCTCTAGGGCTATTTTGATATTTTCAAGTTGGTTTTGACTGATATTTTGAGTGGGTATAAATACCCCATTGTTCTTCTCTTTCAAAATACAAAGAGTTTGTTTTTACAATAAGTTTTAACAAGAGATTAAGAGTTGTTTAAGAGCTATTTAAGCTGATTTCGTTTATCTGTTTCCAAAAGAAGTTTTCTACAATAAGAAGAAGCTTTCAACTCCTATTTGGGATCATCATCTACTGTTCTTCTTTTTTATTGAGAAGTTTTTTAAACTCTTTCTTATATAGCTTATTATTCATTTTTATAACTTAGCTATATTTTATTGAGTTATATATTTTCATTCACTGTTATCACACACTGTATTGAGCTTAATATTTCATACTATATATTGTGGGTAGTGGTGTGTGATTTAGTGAGTGTGAGTTTCATTTGCGTTCTCATTTGTTATAAAGAACAAACCATTATATTTAATCATTGTTGTGAGTATCACTTGTAATACATTTGTACACCGAGAGAAGTGTGAGGCGTGAGACAGGGTCGAATCCAATAGGAGTGGCGTCGGTTGACGAACCTAGGGAGAGGTTGCATCCGAGCACTTGAGGAGGAGGACACGGGCTAGGTTCCTACACTTAGTGTGTAAAGTGTGATTACATAGTATTTGTTGTGTGAGGGTTTTCGGTAAACTTGTAAACCGAGTGTGTAGAAGTTCCGGCTTCCAAACCGGATTGTGATAGTGGAGATCTCCTCGAGGTGAGGAGCGGGGACGTAGGTCGTGGTGATCAAACCTCGTAATCATATCATGTGTTTGTGTTTTGCTTAGCGTATATTTTATTTGTGGCTATTCCTATCATTCTTGCTCATATCTATCTCATATCATCCTTGCAAGAACAAATTAATCAATATAATCTTAATTGAAATTTAATCGGAATTAGATTAGTATAAGACCCTAATCATCCCCCTTCTAGGGTCCAACACCTCCTAATTTTGGTGCAATTTTTAGACAACATGTCTCAACTATAGCGTGTCTCATAAAAACACTCCTAGTCTTTTTTTTTTGTAAATGGAAAAAAAATTATTCATCACCAATATGAAATTTGTATGTACATCAAGAATCTCATCACATTTATGAGATATCATCCATCAGTTTCTCAATGCGAGCAGGAACCAGTTTTGAAAATCATCACTGGAAACAATCAAACCTATAAGCTGTACAACACTCCTAATCTTTAACACTTCTATCAACAAACCTCCTTAACATAGTTACTTCAATATTTGATTTGAACAAACTACTCCATTGAAGAAATTCTTAACCGATAATAAAATGATCACAACCAATTTACAATTCTTTTTTTCCTATATATCACCTCTTTTTCTTTATATGACAAAAATCAAGGTAATTCTTTTATGATTGATTGATATTTTGGTCTTTTCAAGTCAAATACTTGTCACATAATAGATAAAACTCAATGATATTAGTTTTGATAGGTTAGGTTTAAGCGAGAAAAGTCCACAAGGGTTAAATCAAAAAATTTTAAGTTGAGATAGATTATCTACAAAACACCCAAAACTTGGCGGAGATTTACTCAGTTTTAAATAGTTTTTTTTTTTTTTTTTTGGGGGGGGTGACATGCCCTCATAATTGAGGGGAAGTTTTTTAAAGTTAACTCTTAAACAAAAGCACAAGTTAAGACACATGTGACATCAATTTTATAAGAGTGAAGTTTATAGTAAGTTTATCACTCACTGAACTGGTTTGCGTTATTTGTCCTTAAGTTTGTTCTACACATCAACTCTGAAAATCTTTTGCTATAAGAATCTCTAAAAGTAATTTAATATTTATTTGAGATGGGTATATGATCCTTTTGATTCCCCCTGTCTTTCATGATTTGTAATAAATTATTTGATAAAATAAATTAAGTTGTTATTTTATATTGCTCACCTTTTTATAAGTTTATGGAGCTCATAGCTTGGATATGAATATTATTGTAGATATTGTATTCTTCTAAGTCCTTAAGCTAAATTTTTTGATGTTGTTTGACATTGGATAGATATGAATTATTTTGTTAAAATACAATCAAGATGAGTGCATAATATGTATAAATCTTTCTTAAACTATGTTTTATGATTTTTTAAAACTAGAGAGTAATCGTTTAGACAGATCAATTAGTAGTTGGGAAGATGTAAAAAAGAGTACAACATCAAATTTTAGAATTAATCATATAATTTATATTTTCTTTCTTGAATGAATTTGCCCATTCTAACTTAGAAAATCCTAGAAAAAAGTTATTGAATATCTATAATACTCGATCACCAGATAAACAATAGGTGAAAGTAAATAACATGTGGAAGTGTTTTTTTATAACTAAACGAAATCATTGATTAGATAAAACCTATCATTTTTCTGTGATGAATTCAAGAATTTATTTTTTTCTTTAATAATAATAGGATTTTTCCGTATTGGTCCCTTACATCATGAATATTTTAAAATTATACATTCAAAATATTAATTAATCTTAAATCATTAATATTTTAAGGGTTTAAACATCACTATTTCTGTGGAAGACAAAATGTTAAAACCAAACATGGAAATATCCAAAAAAATTAATATATCATGATAATTATAAAGTTTTATACAACCATGTTATAGTAAATAAATAAACTTATAGTAAATAATTATGATATTTGACCATGTGCAGTGTACGTGCATTCCACCTAGTCGGGGTTAAAAATGAAAGTTATTCATTTTAACGATTGAGGTAATATTTTAATAATGTTAAGCTAAGTTATTTTTTTTGAGCTTAGTTAAATGGATTTGGATCCTCTATATTACCAAAAGATAGTAGAAAGATCAGTACTTTAATAACAGATGTTATTTATATAGTGCGTAGTTGTGATGCGAATTATACTTAAATGACCCAAAGTTTTTTCCTAGTTTTTCAATTATATGATCCCACTTGTAAATTGTATCACTTAAATGATCGAAAGTTTTTTTTCCACTAAAAAATCACCTGGTTAATATTTTAAACATTAAGGCCAAAAAATACCCCCTCTCTCATTAAAACTCTTATCAAATTGTTAAAAAATTAAACTTAATTCTTACATCTTCTCAAAATTACTGCACCTTAGAGAGAGAAGAGCGAATTACAATCTAAAATCCAAGCGGAAGAATGGGAAATCTTACAATCTGGTCGTACATTGTGCTGTGGTTTCATCTTCTTGAAGGTAAAACTATTTTCACTTTTATTGCATGTTAAGACCAATTCTTACCTCTTTCTCATCAACCCTCCCAATGCTTGAAGCTAAGCTTGAAGATATTGAGCTTGGTTTTCATGTTTCACTGCGTTTAAGAGAGTAGGGACAATCACAAAATGTTAGATTTAGGTCTAATTTGGGGGAAAAGATGAAGAATATAATGGAAAGGTAGCTGGATGTAAATTAATGACGTTAAGAGGTAATAAATGACCTCATAATGTTACATGATACATCACATGAGAATATTCATAACATTTTCAAACAGAAGAGTAACAGTTTAAACTTTAGGTCAATAATATGAAACTTTTGTAAACTTTAGGTTATTTAAGTGACATTTTTTACAAGTGGTATCATATAAAGTGAAAACCTAGGAAACTTTGGGTCATTTCAGAGCAAGTTACCCCAAAGAAAAATTACGATCATATACTAAATAATTCAATGGCTATAATAAAAGCAGTTGTCTCTTTATTACTTTTTGCTAATAGAGAAAATATGAATTCTAACTAAATAACCCAATAGTGCCATATCAGATACTTATGAATAGTTAATCATATTAACTCAAAAAGTTAGGAAACGATTACAATTTGGAGGTTTTAAGGGCAAGTTTGGATTTCATTGGTGGTAAGGGAAGTTAAGGAAAATAAGGGAAAAGAAGAGAACATAAGGTAACTAAATTTTATTTTCCCTATGTTACACCCCATTTTGAGTGAGAACAAATATCATATTGTTTGGAGTGAACTAAAAGGGAACTTGGGGGAACATTCTAGGCTCTAACGGGCTTTCAAACGATATGAACTAGAGTGATTGGTTTCCTTAATTAACTTTCTTTCTCCCTTATTCTCCTTAATCGAAACACACGCTCTTAATGAAAGTTATGATAAATTTGATGAAGGATGATATTACCATTGATTTACAGGACATAACAATAGAAATCTTTAAATAGAAGCATAAGTATATAATTAATTAATAAATAAAGTACACTGAGCACCAAATTCACCAAATGCGTCTGCCTACAAATTCCGAGCTCGTCAATGAAACGTGACTAGAACTTCAAAGAAGAGCAGGCCGGACGGCAAATGTTAGTTGAGAAGCTTTGGCCGGTTGCGATATGCTCCGACATGGTAAAAATAAAATAACTACATGAATCTTACTTTATTGGTCTTATTTTTTTGTTTATGTATTTTATAGTGGCTATTGGATAATTCTGACCAAGTGAGAAGCAGATCTTGCCCCTGCTCCTAGATTTTCCGGTCGGGAATCATTGGGCTCACGAGATTTTTACCTTGGTTTAAAAACTAGGGTTTTATTTTTGCATATATGACCCCTTAAATCATTTATATTTGTTAAGTTACCCTCAAAGTTTTTTACTTGCAAAGCTGTATTGTTGAACGTACTTCTGTTACTCTGTATGCATTGATCAAAGCAAAAGCTGTTCATTTTTCGACTATTTCGATTCCATAGTCTAATTAAATCGGACAAAAAAGAAAGCTAATATAAATTTTATTTAACTCTAAACATAGATAAAACTTATATGAAAAAATAATTTGGAACCAATTTCATTTAAGGATCATTTTAGAAATCTACACATAGATAAAACTTATTATGAAAAAATAATTTGGAACCAATTTCATTTAAGGATCATTTTAGAAATGTATTATATATGGTCATTTTACATTGGTCGGTAACAATGTTAGAGGGGTCGGTTGGAAAAAATGGAAACTATATTATTAATCGATTGTAATTATATAGTCCATAAATACAAAAATAATAAAAATTACTTCTTTATTAATAATCAATTAATCATCTACAATTATAAATTTATTTAGTTGTAACCGGATCTATAAAAGACCGGATCTTTGTAATTCAAGATGACAATTATTTCATTAATGAAGAAAGCAACAGTTTTCCACGAGAACAATATGTATATATATATATATATATATACATATGTATATATATATATACATATGTATACATATGTATACATATGTATACATATGTATATATATATATATATATGTATACATATATTTCATTAATGAAGAAAGCAACAGTTTTCCACGAGAACAATATGTATATATATATATATATATATACATATGTATATATATATATACATATGTATACAATATAATATATAATATATATATATACAATAATTTTATATAATATATATATAATCATAAAAATAATATATATAACATATATATTATATACATAATCAATATATAAACCCAGATAATATATATATCATAATAATAACATATACATAATATATATATATACATATAATATATATATACATATTATTATATATTAATATCATATATATATATATATATATATATAGTTATATATATATATATATATATATATATATTTTATAAATATAATAAATATAGTAATACTAGATACAATGTATATTGTATTATACTGTATATACCATCATATATATTTATGTACTATATATATATATATATATATAATATATAATATATATATGAAATATAATATATATATATATATATATATATGTTTTTAATATATATTATATTATATATATATATATTATATATATATATATATATATATATATATATATATAATATATATATACTGTATGTATGTAATATATATATATTGTATATATATATCTATATGTATGTAATATATATATATTGTATGTATATAATATAAGTGTATATATATAGATGTATTAATATATATATGTATGTATTGTATATATACTGTTGTATAGTATATATATATAATAATATATAGTATAATATATATATTAATATAATATATATATATATATACTATATATAATATAATATATATATAATATATATAATATAATATATATATATATATATATATATATATATATATGTAATACATAATGTATACATATGTATACATATGTATACATATGTTATATATATATATACATATGTAATATATATATATATATACATATTGTTTCTCAGGTGTGAAAACCTGTTGCTTTCTTCATTAATGAAATAATTGTCATCGTTGAATTACAAGATCCGGTCCTTTAATAGATCCGGTTACAACTAAATCAAAGAAAGAAGAGAAAAAGTAAAAATTCAACTTTCTCTTGTGAACAAATCGCGAAGCTCCTGCTTTTGGCGGCCGCTGCGCTTTCGGTGGGTTCTTTGCCTAGCGCCGGGTTGTCCTTAACGGCTGGACACTGTAATTTTAATTTTTTTTTTTTATTTTATTTTTTTTTTTTTTTTTTTTTTTATCCGCATGCGACCGCAGAGGCAGGCATCCCGATTCTTGGCGCTTCCGAAGGAAAGTCTTGTCCGAATTCTAGCATAAGCTTCCTCGTGCGATGTCTCCGGACTGCAGACGGAGTTACAGCGTCCGGGACGCTTCCAGAAACGACTTGAGATCAATCTTGTTGTCGATGTTCTGCTTTGGCTGGTCATCGTGGAGGTGACGCCTGCCGAATTCTCCGTCTTTAACCGCCCGTTCTTCTTTGTCGAAACGGCCTATGCCTGGTTTGGCGTTTCGGTATTAAGCCTTTACGAACACTGAGATTTCTATTCTCCTCTGGGACTACCTTGATGCAGTTGCCACTCAGATAGTAGCCGGCCCGAATGGGCTTTGAAGCAAGGGCACTGAGTTCTAGCCTTCGAGAACTTCTCTTTCTGCTTGTTCGTACCCCAGCACGATAGTACAGCTCGTCCATATTGAAAGTCAGAGCACCCTAATCGTGTGTTGGCACGATTTCTCAGGTATAAACGTAATCGTCATCAGATGATAACTTTCCTTCTGAGGGAGAACTGGCCTTTCCTTGAGCTTTCAAGAGTAACGCGCCTGTGAAACATGCCTTTTTGGGCGTGAATTTCAAGCGGGTCTGAAACTTTATATGCGCAAAGTAGTGCGGGCTTGGATGCCATGATTTCTCTGTCATCGTTGAGGTTGGCGGCGATCCGCCCAGCGTGTTGATTCGTTCGGTTTGGCCTTTCTTAGTGGCCCAAACGTTCTGATCGGAAGTTTGCTTCGCTCCTCGGGAAGTGGACCGAGATGCTCCAAGACTGACTTTCTCCTTCGGGACGATTCTGCATGATCTCCCGAGTAGCTATGGGAATTCTCAGCGATTAGTTAGCTTGCGTCCGCCGGAGGTTGATTTTGGTTAGAGGCTGCAAAGATTGCTACCTTAGCTTGAATTGCCGCTTCACACTTTGGTCTCCCAGAACTTGGCGGTTGTATGGCGGCTTCTTGACCAACCTGCTTTCGCAAACTTCTACGGGCTTCTTCAGGCTTGAGCCCAGTGCCCTACGGGCTGATAGTGCGGCGGCGTTTGCGGATGCGTTTCTTCCAGCGTCGAACGATTCCGTTTGGACACGATGCCATTCCATTGTTGGCAGCTTGGAAGAGGTGCCGTTCATCTGTTGTTAGGCTGTTTGCCTGCTTTTGTTTCTTCAGATCCGTGTTATAGCGGATCCCGTCACAGACTCCATGCCTTTGCCAATCGTTTCGCAAGGCGTTGACGTTGCCTTTGCGGCTCTCCTTCGAGAGAGTCACCACGCCCCTGCGGAAAAAAAAAAATCAGAAGGTTGGAAACAGAGCAGCTCTGACTGGTTGGAAACTGGAGGGAATCTCACCCGATGGTGACTTGCATCAAAACGGGGCGAGATTTCGTTGGTGGCTTCGACTTCTTCAAGCCACGAGTTTTTTCACTGGAGGAGAACTTGGACTTCTTGGAACTTGCGGGGGGGAGGGTAAGCTTCCGGACAGAGACGAAAAGATATTCCTCGAACTTGTCTATGAACTCGTATTCGACCTCCTCCAGACCGGCGATTGAGATCGCGGCTGCGACGCATACGATCTCGTTGGCGAGATCGTGCTCGCCAACTGTGGTCGCCAGATTGTTCGCTGGGAAAATCGTAGGTTTCTTTGTTATTGATTCATTGTCATTTTGAAGTTCAAACTTTTTGATATGTATGTATATAGATTATGTATATATATTATATACATAATATGTATATATAATGTATTACATATATGTATATATTTTGTACATATATGTATATATATGTATATAGCATATATATACCATATATATATATATATATATACGATGTATATACTATAATATTATATAATATAGTATATACATTATATATATTATATATATATATATTACATCTATTATATATATATATTATATATATATATAGTATATATATATATAATATATATTATATTATAATATTTATATATATATATATATTATATATATATATAGTATATATAATATATATAGCTATATATATAGCATATATATATATTATATATAATATATATATAATATATACTATATATAATAATATATATACATATACATATATATAATATATACATATTAATAATATATATATATATTATAATATTATAATTATATAATAAAAAAACAAAATATATATATATATATATTAATATATATATATAGTATATTATATATATATATAATAATATTATATATTTCGATTGGATCTTATCCTCATCATCTTCTATAGTTCTTCTTGTTTATTGAGAAGTTTTCTAAACTCATTTTCATATAGCTTATTATTTCATTTTCATATCTTAGCTATATTAATTGAGTTGCATATTTTCTATTTGCTTTTATCACACACACCTTATTGAGCTTATAATATTTCCATACAATATATTGTTGGGTAGTGGTGTGTGATTTAGTGAGAGTGAGCTTCATTGTGTTCT
>NC_033796.1:43983377-43988783 GCF_001876935.1 Asparagus officinalis | reverse complement strand
CGTCGGTTGACAAACCTAGGGAGAGGTTATATCCGAGCACTTGAGGAGGAGGACATGAGCTAGAATCCTACACTTAGTGTGTAAAGTGTGATTGCATAGTGTTTGTTGTGTGAGAGTTTTCGGTAAACTTGTAAACCGAGTGTCTAGAAGTTCCGGCTTCCAAACCGATTGTGATAGTGGATATCTCCTCGAGATGAGGAGTGGGGACATAGGTCGTGGGGACCGAACCTCATAAACATATCGTGTGTTTGTGTTTGCTTAGCGTATATCTTATTTATGCTTATTCTTGTTCATATCTATCTCATATATCTCTTGCAAGATCAAATTAATCAATATAATTTTAATTGGCATAAAATAGAGATTAGATTAGCATAAGACCCTAATCACCCCCTCTAGGGTCTAACAATTAATATCAGAGCTTGGTGCTTTTTGATTTAAGGACTAATCGCCTTGAGTTAAAGATCCAAATTATCGTTTTTGTGATATTTCATACTTGCTAGGATAACTTGTTAATTAGTTTTTAATTGACATTTAATCGGATTAGATTAGCATAAGACCCTAATCACCCCCTCTAGGGTCTAACAATTAATATCAGAGCTTGGTGCTTTTTGATTTAAGGACTAATCGCCTTGAGTTAAAGATCCAAATTATCGTTTTTTGTGCTAATCTAGTTTTGATTGTATTTTGCCTCTTGCATATAATCATTATGGATATGGATGATGCATCTAATGGATATGTATGATGCATCTAGTTTAGGTTATGCTATTAATGTTGCTCCTCATTTGGATATTTTCCCCTATGCTAAATGGTGTGTTAGATTCAAACTTTTTGTTCAATCTAAACAATTCGATTTATGGAAAATTATTGAGGATGCTTATATTGTTCCCACTTCGAAAAATCCAAGTGGAATAAAGATGATAAAAGGATGTTTAATATGAACAAGCTTTTGTTAGAATATTTGTTTAGTGTCTTTCACTCATCCATCTCTAACAAATTTGTTCATTTTGATAGTGCTTACACCTTATGGAAATTTATTGAAGCACATCAAGGGGACTTGGAGGCTCGCTTTGAGTTCTAAAGGAGCCTCATCTCCATGTACACTACCACTAGGTGATAACCCTAGTGAGGTATGCGAGCTTGACAACGATGATGGTATTACTTTTGATGAGCTTGCGCTTGAATTTGAAAAATTATACAATATCTATATTGATTTAAAAAGTAAGCATGTTAATATAAAATCCACTCATGAAACACTAGTCATTAAGTTTTATTTTATTGCAAATGAAAATATAATTCCTAAAGAATGCAATGAAAATTTGAGATTAGAAAATGCTAGTTACTTAATAAAAAATGTGATGGCATGTTAGAAGTAGAGATTAGTAAAAATAAATTAAACTCTATGATGAATGATCATGTTAATCCTATTTCTAGTAGCAATGCTTGTATGCATAATAAAAAACGCATATCAACCTTAGATTCAACACTAAACACTTGTATTGCTAATAACAAAAAGCTTATGGACTTGTGTGCAAAGCACTATGATAATTCTTCTAAGAAAGCTATTCACTATGCACGCATGTATGACAAAATTCCTAAATGTTCTATTTACGGTCTTAAAGGCAATTTAGCCAAATTTTGTCATAATGCACAAAAGCTTGACAAGCCTATTCATGATTGTGCATCCCATCAAGCTTCTTCATCTCATACACATGTACACACATATAGTGTAAATCATAAACATACTCATGTGTACAAATGTGAATATTGTGATCGTTTTGGTCATTTGGCCATGTTTTGTTTTGATTTGAAAAGAAATTCTCGTTTGTAAAATAATTACAAAGAAAAACCTATTTTTGCAAATGAACCACGTGCACATCATTTCGGTCAACGCAAACCATTCAAACCCCTACATTGCACAAATTGTAATCGTATGGGTCATGTTTACGATTTTTGTTTTGACTGTATCGGTGCACAAAATACGCCCAAATGAGTTCATAACCCTAGGGCATTGGATTTACATGATAAGGGTCATGTCCCAAATTATATTGGTACCAAAAAGATTTGGGTACCAAAATGAGCTCTATTTCACATCTTTGTTTTGTTTTTGAATAATTGGTTTTGAGCTTAAATGTTGATCTTTTTGTTATTAAGCTAAAATAAAATATTTTCATGGTTTACTAGCTAAAAGCCTAAAATAAGGAGGTTGGAAGGCATCATCCAGCAGATTTAAAGAGTAAGGTGATCCAAAAGCAAAATCTTTCTGACTCCTGGAAATTTAAATCTGTTGGTACTTCATCATGGAAAGACATTTGTACCATGGGACGTGCGATAAATCAAAATTGCTCTTTAGAATACTTTCCTCCATCGATTGATAGCAATGGTATCCGTTATGCTTCTATACCCAGATCTGAGATTCTCCTTAATGTGGAAAAATGGAATAACACTTTAGTTGGTTATGTCCTCGGAGATAAACCTTTCTTTTCACACCTGAAAGGTTGTGTTGGTCGTCTTTGGAAACTTTCATGCTCACTTGATATTTATTCTAGAGAGAATGGTTTTTTCTTTTTTAAATTTGTTTCAAATGAAGAATTAAACAAGGTTTTAAATGGTGGCCCTTGGTTGTTTGATGGCAGATTGATTATTCTGAAAAAGTGGACCGAGAATATTGGATTAGAGAGAGATCTTCTTAACTCAGTCCCAGTTTGGATTAGATTTCCATCGCTGCACCTTAAACTATGGTCTAATAATATTATTGGGCGTATTGCTAGTCTTGTGGGTACTCCTCTTTATATTGATCAAGCTACGGCAACTGGTGAGAGACTAGCTTACGCTAGATGCTTTGTGGAGATCTCCTCTAACATGAAGCTTCCAAATTCTGTAAGGTTGGATCTAGGAAATGGAGAATGGCTAGAAACTACTGTTGAGTATGAATGGGTTCCTCCTAAATGTAGTAAATGCTTAAACTTTGGACATGTTGATTATCAATGTTCTGTAGAACTTGTTGAGAAATGGATCCCTAAAGAGACTGTTAATAAGGCTGAAAGGAGAAAGAATGATGGAATTCCTATTACAGTATTTTCGAAGACAGACATGATTGACAATCAGCAAAATGGTAAACCAGATATTATTCCTACCAATTCAGGAAATTTTATTATTTCTGGGTCAGGTTCTGATAACCCAAAAACTGTTATTGATATTGATACTCCTCCGGTAGTAGTCCCATGCTGTTCTGATAATGTGAATACAGATAGTAGAGTTCAGTCTGATTTAAACTCTGTATCTTCTACAAAATCTGATTCTATCTGTACTAATGCCATTTCAGGAAAAGATAATATTAATGCAGAGGATGTTTTGATTGAAGAAAAATTTTCAAAGGAAAATAAGGAGGTTGATGATAAAGAGGAGCTATCAAATAATGAAGATGCAAATGCTGAGGAGTTGTTTCATGATGAAGCCAGTAGAATTGATGTCCTTTCTGGAGCTGCAGACTTATTACAACATAATGACTACATTGATACAGATTTGAATTCTGGGAATAATACTCATATCAAATCTATAAATTCAGGTATTCAAGATCAAGCCAAAAAAACACAGAGGTGAATGTATCTGTGCAATCTGATGGAGAAAATGGGAATGAAACAGGTATTGATTTTCCTATTGCTATTGACAACCCTGATTGGATAACAGGTAAAAATCAGCTGTTGATGAAGAAGAAATATAACCAGGTGAAGATAAATAGAGATTCTTCTTTAGGCCCTAAGAGAGTTACAAGGGCATCATCAAATACTACATCATGACAATGTTATTTTGGAATGTAAGGGGCATGAACAATTTGAGTAGAAGGAAGGATATTAAAAGACATATCAAATCTTTGAATCCTAGTCTTATTGGTTTGTTGGAGACCAAAGTAAAACCTGCAAAGTCTTACAGAGTGTCCAAATGTTTCCCTCCTCACTGGTCATACTGTAACAATTATACTGCTTCTAGTAGAGGAAGAATTTGGGTAGCTTGGGATGCAGAGGTCTGGAATGGTACAATTTTATCTGTCACTTTACAACAGATAACAATAATGCTACAAAATAATGGTGGTCTCAATCTAATGTTGAGTGTCATTTATGGAGAAAATTCAGAAACATTAAGATCTACTTTATGGGATGATATTACTGATATTCACTCTCAAATTAACACAATGTTGTGGCTTTTAGTGGGGGACTTCAATGTTTGTAGATACACATCAGAGAAAATTAGAGGAAGGAAGCTTACTGCAAGGAATCTGAAAGATTTCAATGATTGTATACAGAAATGTGGACTGTCTGATATCAAAAGTTCTGGTTCATCTTGGACATGGCATAATAAGCAACAAGGTAGATACAGAATATATGGTAAGTTGGATAGGGCCCTGAGCAACTCTTTTTTGATAGATAAGTTTCCTCAAATGTTTATAGAATATAAATGCACCTCTTCTAGTGATCATACTCCAGCCCTTGTCCATCTTATGCACAGCACTAGTTCAGGGCCAAAGCCATTCAGATTTTTTAACTACTGGACTCAATGTCAGGGTTATGAAGATGTGGTCAAAAGTGTCTGGAACATTTTAAAAGCAGGTACTCCAATGTTCAAGTTGGTTTCTAAACTAAAGGAATTAAAATCTGCTCTAAAAATTTGGTCAAAACAGCCAGGCATTTCAACAAAGGAAAATATTATAAAGCTGTCAAAACAGTTGGAGCACATCCAGAATGAGCTCAATAAAGACATGGAAAATGAGAGCTTGCAATCTACTGAATTAGCATTATGTTTCGAGCTAGATGGATGGTTAAGCAAGGAGGAGGATGAGATGAGGCAAAAGAGTAGACAATCATGGCTACAACAAGGGGATAGAAATACTCAGTTCTTTTATAATGCTATCAAACAAAGAATATCTATGAATAGCATACGACAACTGATTGACAAAGATGGTTCTCCTATCTCTTCTATTGACCAAATTAAAGTCATGGCCCCAAAATTTTATGAAGGGTTATTCAATCAAACATCATATTGGAGTATTTTCCCTAAACTGACAGTTAAGAGAATTCTAACTGATGAAGCAAAACAATGGTTATGCAAGGATATAAGTTACAAGGAGATTAAGGATGCTCTTTTCCAGATGAATCCAGATAAGGCACCAGGACCTGATGGTTTTAACGCCTATTTTTATCAACAGAACTGGAGTTTAATCAAGACTGATGTGGTTCTAGCAGTGAAGTCCTTTTTCTCATCAGGTAAACTCCTTAAACAGATCAATCATACTTTCCTCACCCTAGTGCTGAAATCACAAGAAGCATCTTCCATAAATGATTCTAGACCAATATCTTGTTGCAATGTCATATACAAGATTATATCTAAAATTTTGAGTAATCGTCTTAAATT
>NC_033796.1:43941998-43982377 GCF_001876935.1 Asparagus officinalis | reverse complement strand
TTGGGGAGTCGAGAGGAGGATGATCTGCTACGGGGTTCTTCTGTTCCCCTTTCTGTTCAAGAATTTGAATGTTCAAACTCTTGAAGAAGGAGAATCCAATCTAATGAGCGCTGCTTTAGCGATCCTTTTTGGTCAAAAGCATACCTTTTAGTGCGGCATTGATCAGTGAAAACTTTGGTCAAGGGGGCAACCGATGAGGTAGGAGCCTAAATTTTTCTAGGCAAAAGGACTACAGCCTAAAAACTCTTTCTCTTGCTGACAGAAGTACGTATTGCTGGGCATCATCAGTAGTCTCTACTGAGCGTAGTAGATCACATGCGGTTTTCCATCGAAACGTTGTCTACTTAAAACAGGCACCGATTGCAGACATCAGAGTGCCATCACAACATCAGTTCGAATGCGTAAACGGTCCAGTCCGGTGCATGAATGATAGGAGCCTGTGGTTAGCTCCTTTTTCAGATAATTCAAAAGCTTTGACGGCAGTCGGGGGAGAAAGACAAATGACGATATCCTTGGCTAAAGATTGGTCAAGGGTCTAGCATTTGCTAAAATCCTTGATGAAACGTCGGTAAAAACCAGCATGACAAGAGAAAACCACTTCTGACATTTTACAGTTTTGGGAGCGAGGGAGCATTGCGAAAATGAGATTGTCTACCTAGCTTTGTCACGCACTCAGATTCCCCGCTATTGGAAACTACTATGTCCTAAGACCAATGCCTTGGTATTGACCATGAAATGACATTTCTCCATCTGAAGAGTCAGCATTTTTTCTCTCTACACCGTTCTAGGACTAATTTAAGATGATTACAGAACATTTTCGGGAAAATTCTGCCTTCACCAAAAATGAAAAGTCATCCAGAAAATTTGAGAAATCGCTCTACCATGTCGGAAATGAAATAGCTGTGATCAGTGCCAACGGTTGGAATGTGGCCGGTGCATTGCACCATGCCAAACAGGCATGGTCGGGTATTGCAAATGCTTCCATACGGGCAACGTGAAGCGTGGTTTTTCTCCTGATCTTCGGGAGCAGCGATAGGATGTTTGATTGCTAGATCCTGAATATCCATGCCAGGAAACAGTAGAACTCGTATGTCCTGCTAAACGCTCTTAAACATTTGGTCAATGAAAGGAAGAGGGAAGTTGATCTTTCCGAGTGGCCAAGTGGAGTTTCTCTGTAGATCAATACAGAACTCGCCATCCAGTTTGGTATCACGAGTGAGGAATCAGCCTCGATTAGCCTCAATTTGGATCACGGTGATCCCAGATTTCTTGGACACAACTTGACTGGACTCACCATGAACTATACAGAAATGCCAGGATAGATGATTCGCCCAATTGAATCGAGCACAATTTCAGAATTTCTTTTCTAACGGCTTCTTTTCATCCTGGTGCCTTAACCTACGTTGAGCATCTCTAGTAGGTTCTGCATCATTACAAAATGGATTCGGTGATTGAACAATGGTTGGTACTAATTCCCTTTATAATCAGCCATGGTCCATCACATGGCTTCCCCTGTTCTTCTCTTTAAAACAGCCTAAGAGGACGCTTCCTTTTGACTGATATTAAGTCAGAAGAATGATAACTGGTAAAGACTTCGGTTCTCCGCTAAGTAGGACATACTCTTAATTTTCGGGTAGAGGTTTGTAGCTTCTAAACTTAGGGGCTTCCTCCACAGTATGGGCGAAGCTCGGACTCGGGCGTTCTTTATCTCTAAAGCGTTTCTCGTTGCAGCCAACAGCAAAAATGCATTGATCAGCGGTCGTTCTATCTCTAGTTCGTATATCAGAAAGCTCCTCAATCATTAAATCAGATGCATCTTGAATCAGACTTCCACACTCTCCCTTGTTTGCTTACACTGCGATATTCCTTGAATGAAATTCCTTCCATGGGTTCATCAGGATGGATGCACTAGGGCTGTCTCCCTAAGTTTGAAAGATATTAATGCGTCAACAGCTCATATTCCCAAAAGATAGTTTCATCTGCACACCCCACCCCGTTCTACAGTTGATCAAAGCATTTTGAGGTGAGCTAGAACGAGTTCTTCCGATTTAGATGACGGGCGATTTGGCTTTTGAGATTGGAAGACGGGCTGCGTTTTCCGAAGACCAATAAATCAACAGGAAAAATGAACTCCTCCACTTGATCAGAACATCCTCTACCTCTCTTTCGGGAATATTTTTACAGATCTATCAGCTAACTGTAGAGTGCATCTTTTTGTTAGGTTTAAGTTCCTACACCTAGCTGTTGTAGACCGAATAAGGAAGGAGATTGCACGTGGCTCCAAGTCTAGAAGTGCCTTAGTCAATGTGAGGTTACTATGACGCATGTGAATTGTGGACAAAACCAGGGTCCTTTATATTTCAAACGGCATGGCGTTTTGAAAAAATCTTCACTGCAGGTTGCCGAGCTAAGAAACTTTCTTAGGGCGACGTTAGTGCTTTCTCTTTCTTTAGTGCATTAAAGTCCTTCAAGAACTTTGCATAAAAGGATATTGTTCGATTGCATCTAGAAAGAGGAGATGTTGATCTTGACCTGTTTATAACGTTCTTAGGATTTTCTCAAACCTGCGGGGGAGTTTTTCCTAGAGAGTTGGTCTATCTGGACAAGGGGGAACGGGCCTATACCTTATCTAGATTAGGCTCAATTCTCAAGTTCAGCATTTTGCGGTCATCAGAAGAATTGCCTTATCGCGAAGGAGTGTTTTGAATGGGAAGGGTCGTTTGATCGGTTGGCATTCTAAGCCTGCATTGTCTATTTGTTTTCCTGATCAGGATGTGATGTACTGCATTCATTTGAGCTGGCGTTGTTTGGAACGCGATCCAGTGTCTTTAGGTTCCAACAGCGTTGACTTTGAAAATTTTTCTTTTTCTCTCTCACTCAGGCAGCTGCTAGTGTGGGCCCAAGTTGGGCTTTCTAAACCGAGCGCTATGGCTTGTGTGGTCTTCGAGCTTGAGCACTTTGGCCGGTTGGTTGATGAATGAATTTGAGTGTGGATGATTGGTCAACATGTTGGATAGTTTTGCTGGTAGAAGCTTTGATTCATAGCTTCTAAACCCTATTTCAAGACACTTTAAACGTTTGTCATGATCGAATTTGATTGATTTGTTAGGCTGTCGGTGATGGATTGAGGACTGTTGGTTTGGAAAAGTGGGTTAGAAAAATTGTTCGGTGCTATTGAACGCGCAGACGAGTGTTCCCCTCGCGGATGTTGTGGGTTTGTGCGCGGAGAATGAAGTTTTGATTTTCCGGAGAGTTTCTTCGTTCAAGCAAAAGTTAGGATGATTTCTCCACACCTGGATTGTAGGTTGGAGAAAATGGATCATTCTGCCGGACGCCTGGAATGCAACTTCATTCTGTTCTAAAGCGTGCGTTGTTTTTCAGAAGAGGACATCCTCTGAAACCGTGGCTAGGAGACTGACAGTTAATGACAATCCCGGGCAGAAATATAAATTGATTTGAACCGGAGCTCGCTTCCCTTAAAACTTCTTCTAGAGCTTCTAACCTCCGCATAATCGTCCGCCATCTTCGCTCAGACGCAATGTTTGACTCCAGCGAGAAAAACCACGTGGACCTTAGACTGGGAAACAGTATGAAACCCTGTCATCACAATTTTCCACTGCATTGTTTTCTTCGGATAGACTCTCTAGCGAATCCAAGCTTTCATCGGCGTTTTTTCTTCATAAAAATCTCCCTGACACTCGATTCTAAAGAATGTTTTTGAAGAATAGTCCCAATCTTCATATATGACTGGCACAATCGCCATTTTTCTAGACCATGATGAGGACATTGGATAAAAGATCTTTAAATCGGATCAAAGAGATATTTCCAGAATTGTCTCCTGGAACAATTTTAAAATTCTGAATGCTGTTCCTAAGCGTTTACCGTTTTGTGAATAGGGAAAAAATTTCTTGAGAAAAAACGGTGACAAATTCCTCCCAAGTTGAGATGGAATTTGTCGGTAAGCTTTATACAATCATTTTTTAGCTTTGTCCTTTAGAGCAAATGGATGATAAATCTAAGCTTACATCGATCTTTCGGGTATAATTCTTACTCTTTTTATCATATAAATACTCCTCAATTCCGAGATAAATATATATGCATTTCTGTTTCATTACCTTAGGAATTTGGAAGCATGCTTAATGAATGCGGTCTAAGCTCGCAATTGCTCATTTCTTCGGGGAGTCTTATGCAAGATTTGGATGCATTTTTCGGATGGGTAACATCATATCCTGCAAGAACTGAGTTGATTTGCCATTTCTTGAATTTGGTTCAACACCGGAATTAAGCGATGAAAATGTATTTCCGAACCCAAATTTGCATACACACAAAACAAATATTTTTTTTTTATAGGAAAGAAATGAAAATTTAGTTTTTTTTTAAAGGAAAGAGAATTAGTTTTTTTTTTATATGAGAAGATAAAGAAAAAAAATCCTAACTTAAAACAAATCAAGGCAAATCACTTTTCAATCAACTCTAACTCTAGGCTTTAGCTAACTCCACTAGACCAGCTCTAACCAAAAGATTCCTACATTGAAAGATCAAAGTTTTACCCAGGTAGTTAGCCAGCGAAGGATAGTACTTAGAGGGTATCAAAGATCAATTAAGTACCTTTTCCTTGCGGAGCGCTTTACCGCAACCCCTAAACCTTGGCTCTTAGACACCAACTATCTGAGAAACTTAAACCGCTTGTCACTTAAGGATTCGTTCCATAGCTAACTCTAGGGCGCCAACGTCTAATGAGTTTTAAGAGCTTGGATTTGTGAAGTGAGGAATTTGTAATTTGTGGGCTAATGGAAGGGTGATGAAATCTCTACCTTATCTTGCATTGGTTTTGCCCTTAGTAATGATTTAATGTGTGCTGCAAATCAAGTGCTACAATCACTTTTGTGTGAATTCCTACACTATATGATATGCAACCGTAGAAATTAAAAGCGGACTAAAAAGGATGGTTAAAAGAAAATCTTTATATTTTTTTAATTATGGTCAACAATAATCAAAGTGAGAAGTGGGAAAATTGATTTTTGAGTTTATTATCTTGTTAGTTAATATCTAAGTGAAAGATGGATTTATTATGGTTCAACAAAATGTAATTTTTTTTAAATCCTAATTGTCTCATAATTGTGAATAGCTAAAGGGCTGGGAATGAAAACTAAAAGAAGACTTACCCGCAAAGCAATGCCTCCAAATTCTTGATCTTCAATTCCAAGATTTCGAAGCTCCAAGCGGTTCCTTGCACAAGAAAAATACAAAAGTTAAAGGAATCAAGTTTAATAAAAATCTATTTTAGCCACCTTCCCCAGGGCCAACAGCGCCAAAATACTTGCATGCGGCATAATTATGCCTGACCAAATTTGCATGTGCACAATTTATCCAAGTTATAGCTATAAAAAGAATCGATCCCACGAAGAAGGTGATTTAACGAGATTATTAAACTTAGTTCTTTATATTTTGCTGCGTGACAATAGGAATAAAGAATAAGTTTGTGATTGTTGAGTATTTGTTATGCACTCTATATTGCAACAGTAAATGAATGATTTTAGACGAGAGAAAGAAGAATTCAAAGAATAATTGAAATCACAAGGCACCCAGAAAAATGACATGAATTTAAAATCAAGAAAATAAACAAGATATGAAAAAGGAAAATTTAAGAATTTTAAGATGAAGATTCAAAAGAGGTAAGAAATTCTAGAATATAACTCCATAACCAATTTCAATTAAAATATAAACATATTCTTCTTTTTATCATATTTCAACTTAGATTTAATTAAGCAATAGATTATCAAACCATTTAATGGAAAGTGTAACCTATCAAATATTATCTAAGTAAATACATATCTTGTGATAAGAAACACAAATGAATAATAATCCTAGAATTCATAAGCCATAAACCTATTCAAAACCATTTAGGCAAAGCCATAAGATTATCAAATTCTTCTGTCTACCGATTAATTCTCTAGTTGATTATCCTAAACATGAAATTTAAGTACAAAAGAATAATTCCGATACATATAAAAGAATTAGACTAGTTTCATACAATTCTATAAGATTTTTACAAGAATTAAATTCACAGTCTTAAGAAATAAAAACAATGAAAAGAGAGACTAATTACAAAATTAAAAATGAAAAGAAAAATTCTAAACTATAAACCAAGAATAAATCTAATTACAAAGAAAATAAAATCTAAAGCTACAAAATAAATACAGAAATTTAAATGCAAAGAAAATGAATCTATTCTACAAATTATAAGTGCAAAAGAAATAAAAAGACAAGAAAGTAAATCTAACACACTTTACAAGCATGGAATTTTTATAATCTAAACTAATAAGCAATATAAAGAAATTACTAAAAAGAAATTAAAAGAGAAAAGAAATGCAAACTTCAAATTGCTCTTCATCTCCATCCTCTCATTCAACAAAGAGGAGAAGAACAAAATTTAAAGGGAAAACATTATTATTATATTCGCAACTAAAGTTACAATTTTTGGAAGGCCTTCTCAATTAGAGTAGCCCTCCTCTCCAAAAGAGGTTTACAAAAATTTTTTCACACTCTACCCTTCACTCCCTTACCCCTTATTTATAGCTAAATCTTTTGAATATGACGCCATTTGGATTTGTCTTTGAGCCAAGTAATAATCTCCACCTTGGAATCTTGCTTTTTTGTTCTTCTCTAGCCCATATAGGAGGCCCACATGATTTATTTGATTCAAAAAGAAAATCAAAGTTTTCAATCAATTCTGCAGCAAGCCTCAAGTCCGGCCCATGTGGGTTCATTTTTTTTTTCAAAATAAAATTCAATTTGTAGCCGGCCCAATTTGGTGTTTGCAATCAAAGGTAATCTCCAAGCCAGCAGGTCCACTTCATTTACAAGTCCGGCCCCTTTAAGCTTCCCTTGATGATTTTCCAAAATGAAAATATACAGCTAAACAAGTCCGGCCCATTGCAGCTATTAAGTCCGGTTTCTTGCATTTGATTTTCCAAAAATCACAAGCTTGTCATATTCGGTCCACTGCAGCAACAAAATTGGGTGTTATCTTTGTTTGATGGGCTGGGCCTTCAAGCTTACTTGATAAAAAATTGAACATCCAAATCTCAGCAGCAAATCCGGTCTTCTTTCATTAAAATCCAAATTTTTGCATCCAAGTCCAATTCATTCCAACTATTTGCATCCATGTCCAATTCATTCCAACTATTTGCATCCATGTCCAATTCATTCCAACTCTTTGGTGTACTCATTTTTCTTATGGGCTTTGGGCCTTTTAAAATTTAAATATTTCACTTTGGCTTCTTGAATTTCTCTTATTTCTTCATTTACTCAAGGGCCTTTGTTGAAAGATAGGATTTTTGGGATTTATTCTTCATTAACCTGTAATTAAAGATAAAAGCAATTATTAGTGGTATATTTATTCATATAAAATAGATAATGAGGGTATAAAATTGTAATAAAATGTGATCATCAGAGCTTATCTACATAATCGTGCTTAAGCTCAGCCTTAGGAGCAGCCTTGTTAGTAGTTTGAACCAAGTGTCCAGCGTCCAACTCGGAGAGGCTCTTCACATCTAGAAGTTCGTTGGCAGAAAGGAGCCACGTACAGCTGAGGAAAGTAAGCAACGGTTTATGCTTAGATGAAGGAAGAGCGAAATAGGCTCCAGTACAGCCCATCATAATGCCAAAATTCATGCCTCACACACGTGGGGAATTTTATCCCGAATCCTAAGTAGGGATAAGTCAACGCCTAACACGCATTGGCGGTTTAGTCTTTCACCGATTGAAAAAGACATAAGAATCTATGTCTGGGAACTTTTATCCCAAAACCTAAGTAGGGATAAGTTAACGCCTAACACGTGTTGCCGGATAGTCTATTCTCATAAGAAGGATGAAGTCTATGTATTCAATATCATAGCACTAAGTCTAAGAGAGTTAATTCTTTTAGCACAACGTTACATGCGCAATGGACTTAGATGATCTGCATGCTAGCCCAACTCAAACGGTAGTCGGTAAAGGCTCATCAAACCCATTGATGGTTGAGGGTTTGCCAAAAATCCTATATATATAAGAGTCATTGACGCACCAGCTTTACTAGTTGGTCTCGTGACTTGTGCATCCGACAACTTTAGGATAAGATCCATACCTATAGACGAAACAACTTTAATAGTTGGTCTTATAACCCGACATTTGGAACCGCTACACTCTAACGCCGGGTGAGCCGAAACCCTAGGTTAACACCGGTCAACGCATAACCCTAGGTTAACACAAGTCAATACGTTGTAATGAAAAGTCAACGTCGGGCGATCTCAAACCCTAGGTTAACGTCGGTCAACACGTAACCCTAGGTCAACGCTAGTCAATGCGTTACGATGAAAGTCAATGCAAGTCAATATATATTGTAACAGAGATAGTCAGTTCTAAGTCAACTCGATGACACGAGCCAAAATCAACTCACCAGTTTTGATTCAAGACTTTGATGACGGCCGGACGATAAACGCAGCGCTAGGAGAACTTCAGCTATTCGTTAAAATATCGAATAGACTGAAAATCAAAGGAGTCAAGAATCAAAGCTAACTACAGGTCCTTTTACACCGAATCGAATAGACTGAAAATCAAAGGAGTCAAGAATCAAAGCTAACTACAGGTCCTTTTACACCGACTGAAGGTTGGACCGATCATATCCAAAGTATTTTAGGCTCATCTATAAAAGAAACGAGACTAAAACACTTTGAAGGGGGTATCTGTAGGTATCAAAAATTACCTATAGGTCCCCGCACGTGGATTGAGACAGAGAGAAGATGATGAACATCACTATTCGAGTCACAGAAGCTTATTTGATGATGACAAATGCATGAAGTGAGTCAACGGACCGTGTGAAGCAACGAAACTTTAGAATAACCAAACACGAACTGATGGGGAGCTGCGCGTCGCTTACAAAAGACAAAGCGCCCCTCAGGTCTTGTTTACTCCACATGTGATTTAATTATGAAAGCTCGTAGATCTCCTCATTGGCTTTCCAATGCACTTTGAATCACGCAATTCCGAGTTTGGACAACAAAAATACGGCAGAAACGGACAGAGCGCGTGAAACTACGTTACGGGCCTCGCCGAGATACCCCTTGGTGTCTCGGCCAAGCCGAGACACCCAATGGTGTCTCAGCCATGACCGAGACACCCATGAGTGTCTCGGCCACGCCAAGACACCCACGGGTGTTCGCAGACCCGAAAAACTAAATTTTAACAGTTTAAAGCTGTTTTTCGATCGTTAACCGCCTAGATTTGTTTCAACTGATAGAATATCATCCAAGAACGTGGTTAAGTGGTTATAACTAAAGATAAGATTAAATCGATTGTTCTTATTCGAAAATAGGGGTCCCTAAGCCTATAAATATAGCCCCAGGGCCTTTATTTTTCCAGATCTGGAATTCTCGAGCGTTGGCGAAGCCCTGCCAAACTGAAAACTAAAGGAGCATGAATTTCAGAAGCGAGGAGGAGATCAGAGCGAGTTCTTTAACACGAAGAAGAAGAGTTCTTTGGATCTGCAGTTCCCGTTCATTATACTTGAGATTGCCCCATTGCGGTGATCTCGAGAAGAGTAATTATCTCGCTGTTGCCGAGATAATTGCTTTGGTTTTTTGATTCCTTCACGAATCAACGAATCTCCAGATCTGATCTGATCATTTGGTAGTCCACGGATATCAACGTCCCCGTTATCGGCTAAGAACCCACGCAAGCAAGAGCCGATAAATGATTCTTGTGTTTATTTTCAAGAGAGTTGTAATTTTTATTTTTGTTATTTGAATTCGTTGTAAATGATTAAAGTTATAATGAAATCGATAATGAAGGCGACTTTTTATTTTTGTTATTTGAATTCGTTGTAAATGATTAAAGTTATAATGAAATCGATAATGAAGGCGACTTTCGATGAAAACAGTAATCAACAAGGCAAGAAAGAAAAATGAATAAAATTAAGGAACAAATAAGAGAAAAATCAAGAATGAAAAAAAAAATTCAAGAAAGTCAAGATGGAGGATTCTTGTGTTTATTTTCAAGAGAGTTGTATTTTTTATTTTTGTTATTTGAATTCGTTGTAAATGATTAAAGTTATAATAAAATCGATAATGAAGGCGGCTTTCGACGAAAACAATAATCAACAAGGCAAGAAAGAAAAATGAATAAAATTAAGAAACAAATAATAGAAAAATCAAGAATGAAAAGAAAATTCAAGAAAGTCAAGATGGAGGATTCAATTAAAGATATGAGGAATCTAGAATTGAATCCACTAGCTAATCTCACTTATAAGATATGAATCATTCTTTTTTTCACATTCTACTTTAGATTTACTAAGTATAGATTATCAAACCATTTAAGGAAAGTATAACCTATCAAATTATCATCTAAGCAAAATTAAAATTCATGACAAGAACAAAAACAAGATAATAATTCTAGAATTTATAAGCATAACCTATCAAACCACTCAAGATAAGTATAGATTATCAAATTCTTCTTCTACCAATTAGTTCTCTAGTTGATTATCCTAAGCATGAACATTTTAAGCATGAGAGAATGATTAACAAATCATAAGAGAAATAAAGCTAGTTTCATGCAATTTTTAGAGTTCCAATAAGAATTAATTCCACATCTAAGATAAGAACAATTCCATAAAGGGTTCTAGTCTCAAGGCGAATCAAAGAAAATAAAAACAAGCAAAAAGAAAAACTAAACCCAAGAGGGTTCTAACCTCAAGACGAATAGTGCAAGAAAATAAAATCTAAACTACAAAATAAATTATAAAAACTAAGCTACAAAATAAATTGTAAAACACTAAGCTACAAAATAAATTGTAAGAATTAAATGCGAGAAAATAAAGACATGAAAGTAAATCTACACTACAAAACATTAATGTAAATCTACACTACTAAGCAATAAGAAAAGAAATAAAAAAAATAAAAAAAACAAATCTCTAAATTGATCTTCCTCTTCATCTTCATCATCCAACAAAGAGAAAAAAAATGAAGTGGTAAAAAAAATATTTTTTAATTATAATAAAAAGTTATAAATTTGGAAAGTTTTCTCAATTAAGAGTAACCATCTTCTCTAAATGAAGATACAAAATTTTTCACACCCTCAAAACCTTACTTTCTACCCCTATTTATAGCCTATAGTAATGAATGAGAGCTATTAGATCTAACTTGAGCCCCAAGACACACAAATCCGCCCTTAATTCGGAACAGGAACAAGGCACCGATGCTGGCATCGATGCTAGCATCAATGCTCATATCAAAATTCTGACTTCACAAATGACTTCGTCTCGTTGAGATATGTGATTTTCATATATTATATGTTAAATTCCGCCTTCCAGATTAGGAGACATCGTCGTTTAATTCTGACTTCACATATGACTTCGTCTCGTTGAGATAAGTGATTTTCATATATTATATGTTAAATTCCGCCTTCCAGATAAGGAGACATCGTTATTTCTTTCTGGACAACCATATTGAATATAATTTCTTTTCATATTAGATTTTTGATTTTCTCTGGCTTCTACAGGCTACTCGGCTTGATTCTGGTCTTCAATAAAAAGTTACAAAATGAGAAAGTTGGAGTCTTTTGGGCTTTTATTCATTATTATTTTTATTAACCTGCAATTAAAGATAAAAATAATTATTAGTAGTATATTTATTCATGTAAAATAGATAATGAGGGTATAAAATTATAATAAAAATAAGATTATCAATCTCCAACGGTACTATGATGGTTGCTCATGGCAACAAGACTGGAACATTCTACCTAACTTCACATGGGAGTGACACTCTCACAATCGTAGCGGGCAAGGAGAGTGAAGATCTTTGGCACAATAGGTTAGGACACATGAGCGAGAAGGGTATGAAGATCCTACACTCTCAAGAAAAGCTAACGGGAATTGATTCAGTTGAAGTTGGTGTTTACGAAGACTGCATCTACGGGAAGCAGAAAAGGGTTAGCTTTCAGAAGAGTGAAAGACCACCTAAAGCTCACAAGCTAGAGCTTTTTTATATAGATGTATGGGGTCCAGCTAGCGTGTCTTCTCTTAGCGGTTTGACATACTACGTCATCTTTATCGACGATCACTCGAGAAAGGTATGGGTATACTTCATGAAGCACAAGTTAGAGGTGTTTGGAATCTTCAAGAAGTGGAAAGCCATGGTGGAGAATGAGACAGATCTGAAGATAAAGTGTCTGAGATCAGACAATGGTGGAGAATATGAGCTGGAGGAGTTCAAGAAGTTCTGTGCTCTGAATGGGATTCGTTTAGAGAGGACTACTCCAGGAACATCGTAACAGAATAGCGTTGCAGAGAGAATGAACAGAACGTTGACAGAATGTGCGAGGAGCATGCGTCTACATGTAGGTCTACCAAAAACATTTTGGGCGAAAACGGTGCATACAACAACGCACTTAATTAACATGGGCATTTAGTCCCACTAGACTTTAGGATTCTAAAAGAGGTTTGGAGTGGCAAGAAGATTAATCTCTCACACTTAAGAATCTTTGGTTATGTGACATATGTTCATATCAGTGACCATGTCAAGAATAAGCTAGAAGCTAAGTCACAGAAGTGTACATTCATTGGATACGATATTGATAAGTTCAGATATCTTCTGTGGGATGAGAAGAATAGGAAAATCATCAGGAGCCGAGACGTCATATTCAATGAAGAGGTAATGTACAAGAACATGGACAATGTAAAGGATAACCAAAGTAGTAGGAGCAGCACTAAGGATGCAGGTGCATCCGAGTACATGGATTTGGAGGAACTTCTAGATGAGGGGAGACAATGTCAGTTCTGACCGAAGAACGGAAGAGACTCCAGATGCAGAGATGACTACCTAGGGCGAGGAGCTTAGGAGGTCATATAGAGTAATCCCAGATATCTCTCATCACTAGATTATTTGCTTTTGACAGATAGAGGAGAACCAAAGTGCTATGAGGAGGCTATGCAAGTGAGTGAATCTCAACAGTGGGAGCATGCGATGCAAGAAGAGATGGATTCTCTTCATTTGAATGAGAAATGGGAGTTAGCCCAACTACCAGCACAGAAGAAAGCCTTTCATAACAAGTAGGTTTACCGGGTCAAACAGGAGAGTGATGGAAGCAAGAGATACAAGGTAGATTAATTATGAAAGGATTCCAACAGAGAGAAGAAGTGGATTATACAGAGATATTTTCCCCCGTAGTGAAGCTCACAACTATCAGGGTGGTGTTGATCTTAGTAGATGTTAAAAATCTCTACCTTGAATAGTTGGATGTGAAGACTGTCTTTCTTCATGGTGACTTAGATGAAGAAATCTATATGAAGCAACATGTTAGCTTCATTAAGGAAGGAAAGGAAGAGATGATGTGTAGGCTCAAAAAGAGCTTATACGGTTTGAAATATGCTCCAAGACAGTGGTATAAGAAGTTTGATAACTTCATGCAGAGCAATGACAATGGAAGGTGTAACTCAGATCATTGCTTCTACTTCAAGAGGTTCGAGTCTAGCTATATCATGTTATTGATGTATGTAGATGACATATTAGTTGTAGGACCGTGTTTACAAGAGATAAACAAATTGAAGAAGAAATTGGCAAAGGAGTTTGCTATGAAGAATCTGGGTGCAGAGAATCAGATTCTTGGGATGCGAATCAGTCAGGATGTGACTGAAGGAATGTTGAGGTTGAGTCACGCTAAATACATCGAGAAGGTACTTTAGAGATTCAACATGGAGAATGCTAAGCTCGTTGGCACGCCCCTTGGAGGTCAGTTCAGGTTATCTGTAGAGCAATCGCCCAAGACAGATGTAGAGAAGGAGCACATGAGAAGAGTGTTATATTCATCAGCCATTGGTAGTCTAATGTATGCAATGGTTTGCACGAGGTCGGATATCGCCCATGCAGTGGGAGTTATGAGCAGGTTTGCAAGCAACCTAGGGAAGCAGTATTGGGAGACCGTGAAGTGGATATTGAGCTATTTGAGAGGAACTACAGATGTGTCATTGTGTTTTGGGAGAAATGAGTTGGTATTGCAGGGATACGTGGATGCAGATTTCGCCGGTGATCATAATACGAGGCAAAGTACAACGAGGTATATTTATACCTTAGGGTCGACAGTAGTGAGCTGGGTCTCACGTTTGGAGAAGGTAGAGTATGTCGCAGTGACTGAAGTCAGCAAGGAGATGATTTATTTAACCGGATGTGCTATACACCTTGCCAAGAACCCAGTATATCATGTCAGAACAAAGCACATCAACGTACGTTACTATTTCATACCCTCGCTGATAGAGGATGGGAAGTTACTATTAGAGAAGATTTGGGGAGCCAAAATCCTGCAGATATGTTGACTAAGTCAGTGACCATTGAGAAACCGGAGTTGTGTGCAACTTTAGTTAGCCTTCATAAGTAGAAGATGAGGGCAAATCCACACTAGGAGAATGATGATTGAAGAAGGAAATTCTCCGGGAAGGAGAATGTGCTTGCTAAGATGACTGGAGTTCAAGAGAGCTTGTTAATGGAGGTTTGGTTTCCAAGTGGGAGATTGTTGGTTTCGGGTGTGTAGACCCAAACCTCAAAACAGACAGAAATTTCTTTAAGTCCTCAGTTCAGGCGAACTTGCCATGCAGGCGAACTTGCAGTTCAGGCGAACCTGCAGTGAAGGCGAACTTGCAGCTCAGGCGAACCTGCAGTGAAGGCGAACTTGATAGTTCAGGAGAACCTGCAGTGAAGGCGAACTTGATAGTTCAGGAGAACTTGATAGTTCAGACGAACTTGGAAATTCAGGCGAAGCTCAAAGTTGAGTTCAGACGAACCTACAGTTCAGACGAGCTTTGGAAGTTCAGGCGAACTTAGAAGATCATATGAGCTTTGGAGGTTCAGGTGAACTCCAAGTGCAGGCGAGCTCCAAGTGGAGGTGAAGCAGTTCAGGCGAGCTTGACTATGTTCAGGCAAAGCATAAGTCATACATACGAGCTTCACTGATAGGAGAGCTTCGCAGACAGGCGAACTTCACAGACATGCGAACTTCACAGTGAAAACAAATTCCTAATCTGTTTTGACCTAGAGTTTCCCTATAAATAGGAAACCCTGACCGTCGTTTTTTCATGCGTTTTTTCCTGAGCGAATTTTTTTAAGAACGCTCTTTGACAGAGAGATCTTAGGGAGATTGAGATCATCTTTTTGCAAGATTTGTAACCTTCTTTAATAATTAAAGAATTTTCTGGTGTGGCTCACGAGGACGTAGGCAAGTTACCAAATCTCGTTAAAATTTTGGTGTTCTCTCTTCTATTTTTTTCTTGCAAAGTTTTTTATTTGCTGTGATTTCTTCTTGCCTTCTTTCAACACAAGATCCGGAGGGCATGTTCCGCGAGAGGGTTCATTTGACAGGTTGTCGATAGGACGAATCCTCCCCTACAGTTAATTGTGTCGTTCTCCATTATACTGTGTTGCTTGTTAATTCCTTAAACACTGTTAACTAGGGTTCTGTTGAAATATTTAAAGTATAGAAAGATTTTATTGGATATCCCGAATTTCAGATGGATTTAGTTTAATACAACTAAATCCAAGGAGGATTGCAAGAAACATCCTAAAAGTTTTGGGGGTCAATGTGAATTTACCATTCGTCCAGCTGCATACTTTTCAACTTGCCATCCAAAACACTTATTGGCAGTGGCGTAGCCAAGATTTAAAGTTTGAGGGAGCAGTTTCTCGTATATTTTGTTACATAGTTTAGTTTTATGATATTCACAGTTTTCAAAGTACTCTTTCAAAGGTGGATTGACTTCAAAGAGGAGGCGGGTTCCATAAATACATGTGGATAAAATTTTTCATTAGGGAAGCTTTAAAATAGGCAGAATTTATGTATTGCACCTAAAAATCAACTGAGTTTGACATGTATCAAGATTTTTCCTTTTATAGAGAAATAAAATTGCTAATCACTAGTAGAAAATCGACCAAACTAGACGGAAATTTCCGTCTAGGTTGATTGCAATTCCGTCTAGATTAGTTCATCTAGACGGAATTCCGTCTAGTTTGATTGGTTTATTTTGCTTCCGTCTATATTGCTTCAAACTAGACGGAATTCCGTCTAGATTGATCAATCTAGACGGAAGTCAACCTAGACGGAATAAAGAATTCCGTTGCCAAATTTTTTCCATAAATCGGTGACACTGATGTGATTTTAGGAATCTGTTACTCTGAACAGCTTGATCTCATCAAGATAAGCGATTTTTTATATATAATATATTAGAACCAGGAATTGGGTTGTCAACCCAGACGGACTTCCGTCTGGGTTGCTAACCCAGACGGAAATTCCGTCTGGGTTGGTTTTTTACAACCTAGACGGAATATCCGTCTAGATCGATTCAATCTAGACGGAATTCCGTCTAGATTATTTTTTTTTTCAGGAAAAAAAAATTAATTAAAATTTGGATTTCCCTGTACAATTACATTAATATTTGAATACATGTAATCGGAATCAAAGAAATATAAATCAATTTTCTTTATTCTTTTCATTGTAATTTTTCCTACATACAAGTCTCTAGGGATTAAATGGATACATGGTGTCTATTTAAAGCATGAGGATATTTGGCAGGTCAAAGCAAGAGCTGGTGACTCTTGGTTGTGGAAAAAATTGTTAAAAGTAAGGGATAAAGTTTTGGTTTTGTATGGTGGAGTGGAAAATTTGAAATGCCTGATCAGTTCATGCTGCAAGGATGCAAAGATAAAACTGTTTACACTATATTATGCAATACATTCTACTGCAAATGATGTGGCATGGTACAAGACAGTCAGGGGGGTTTAAATATTCCTAAACATTCATTTGTTAGTTGGCTTGTATTTCAAGATAGACTGCTCACACATGACAGACTTCATAGGAGGGGTGTCATCAATGCAAATAGCTGTATTCTTTGCTCTGGAGCAGCCAGTGAAACAAGAAACCACCTGTTTTTTGAGTGTGTGTTTTCAGCAAATGTTCTGAATTGTATCATGAGCTGGCTGAATTTTAAATAGAGATCTTGCATTTGGCTCCAGATAGTGAATTGGTATGCTTACAGGTTAAAGGGTAGGGGGTTAAAGCAACTTCTCAAGAAGATGGTTTTGAATACCACTATATATTTCATTTGGAGAGAGAGAAACTTGAGGCTATTTCAGCAGAAGTCTAGAAGTACTGAAGACTTGGTTAGAGATATCAAGATTGATATCTTCACATCCATCCTCAACACCCCTTCAATTGCAAGCAGTGATGTTGTTTTGAGTTTTTCTGGCTTTTGAGTATCTGTTTTTTAGGATATTCATTTAGCTTTTCTTTTGTAATCTCAGTTAAGGAATACTGAGTATCTGATGTACATACAATTTTCATACTTGGTTAGTGAATAAAAAAATTTTCATTGACAAAAAAAAAAACGGTTACGTGAATCCTAATTATTCCTTGATAATGAAGAAGAAATGAGAACTTTGAGAAACTTATTGCATCTATAATATAAGGACAACAGAAGCAATATTTAATATGGGGTGAAATATTCTATAACCACAGCTTAATATACATCAAAACATACTTTAGAAAACTTCTAAGAGATAGACAACCAGAGGTGGTGGTGACTGAGTATCAAGTATAGAGTGCTTGCAGCTGCGCTTAACGCTATTGTGCCTGACAAATTTAAACCCTGGATTGATTCTTTGTGTTATATTGTAGTTTTGGGTGTGCATGTGACTTGTTTGTGCTGTAGAGCTATTTGTTTGTATGAGGGCGATTCTCAAATAAAGAAAATACACCTTACAGCTCTAAAATTTTCTTTTCATAAATCTGCTAAAAATGCGAACCACAAGTTTTACTTGAAAACAATATTCCTCTGCGAAAATTTTACCCATGTGAAGTTAAAATCTTGAAGTTGGGAGGGGTTTTTTGATAACCTAGGAACTTAAAGGGAGTTTTCTATTATTTTGAAATTCATGAGGGTTCATCTGATTGTAGGCGCTAAAAGACGGTAAGAACTAAAGCAGGGTCGAACCTCGCCTACAAGCATGACGAGAGTCATCCTCATGACGAACCTCATCTCAACCAACGAAGCTCATCATTAGAGTCAAAGCTCATCATTGAAGACGAAGTTCGCCTAGAGACGAAAATCATCTAGAAGATGAAGCTCATTCAAGAGACGAAGTCCATCTGCAGACGAACTGTAGAGACAACGAAAACGACAACAAAGTTCAGGAAAAATGAAGCAAGAAACGGTTTGGAGGTTTCCCGGTCGACCGCGGCAAAATGTGCGGTCGACCGGAAATATGTACTCTATTTGGGAGTTTTGGATATTTTTACGGTCGACCGTGACGTCAAGTACGGTCGACCGCAGACCCTGTAGTGACTTTTTCGTTTCTGTCCTCTTGTCCTGTCGACCGTGACGGTTTCGGCTGTCGACCGCCAATCGGGTTTGGGCATGGGCCTTGTTTCCTGTTCTGATTTGGTTTGTGTGTTTTTGATATATATCAAAACTCAATTTTTTGGGTTTCTTTGAGGCAAATTAGAGAGACTTTTGAGTTGTGTGATTGACAGATTTGGTGAGAGATTTAAGAGCTTTATTTGAGGGTTTATTTGTGAGATTTTTGTGAGATTGTAAACCTTAGTTGTATTCTTTTTCTCTCTAATAGTAAAAACTCTCCCCTCCTTGCCCCGTGAACGTCGGCAACTTGCCGAACTATATAAAAATTCGTTGTCTTTCTATGATGATTGTGTTTTACTTATTGGTTATGATCTATCTCGTTCTTGTTCATGCTCTTTCATGTGTTTCGAGTTTCGCTGCGCACAACAAGTGGTATCAGAGCTTCGGGTTTGGCTTGTGGCTAATTTGGAGGATTCTCTGAAGGATTCTTATTTGAAGTGTTAGATCATCAACATGGGTGAAGCAAGCACATCGGGATCGTCCCTTTCAAAGGTGATACAGAGTCTGAGCATCAATAATACAAAGATTGATGTTTCGAAGTTTGATGGCAAGATTAATTTCGGTTTGTGGAGGTGCCAGGTGATGGATGCGTTAGATGCCTAGAATTTGGAGGAGACTCTTGAATTACAAGAGAGAAATCTGAAGACATGGAGGATAATGTTTGGAAGAAGTTGAACAGTAGAGTATGTGAGGTTATTCTATCATGATTGACGCCGGATTTGATTTATGATGTGATGAACGAGACGTCGACGAAGAGATTATGAGAAACACTCAATGAAAAGTATCTTATGAAGAGCATTGAGAATCGGCTTCACTTGAAGAAGAGATATTATCAATTCAAGATAAAGAGTGGAGTTTCCATTAGAGAGCATGTCAATCACTTTACAAAGTTGCTTTCAGATATGACCAATGTGAACATCATGGTTGAGGATGAAGACAAGGTTATGTTGCTATTGTTAGCCTCTTTGTTTTGATGATGTTTAATAAACAATTTACTACTAATATTGTTTGTTTAGTGTTTGTGGTTTTTTATTTATTGTAGACAAACAACGCGTTGGAGGATGGATGGAATCGAGCATTCACGATCATATCAAATGGAGGTTGGCAGAATTGTGGAGTGAAGCCTACGCAATTCAAAGTTAAAGATTTAAGTTCAAGCTTCATCCGTAAGTGTACCAAGTCAAGCTTATTGAAGATCAAGATTGCTTGGGTAATTTAGTTTAGGAGTTTATATTATGTATGTTAGTACCTTAAGCTCAATATAATATACACACACATTTTTGGTTTTGTATATATATAACTATACATATATATTTTGGTTTGATAGTTTTTAAGTTTTAATATGAAACAATTGAATATAATTAGAAAACATATTTTTGTTTCATACATACATGTATATATATATGATTTCATCAATATCAATTCTATTTAGTTCAATGAAATCATATTTACTTTTGAAATGTTTGCAAAATATGCAATTTTATGAAAATATTGTTTTCTTGGTTTATGGACTTAATGACAATCATATATATATTTTATTAAGTCTATATAATCATTTTGTAATATTTCAAAACATGGTTAAGCTAAAATGTCAAAACTCATGTGTTTACATTTTCATGTTTTGGACTATTTTGTAAAATGATGATCTTTTTCATTTGGGAGGTCCTTTTTGAAAACCAGTCTATGTAGCATGTTTATTATCATGTCTATAATCATTTTCTAAAGTTTTATATTTTTTCAAATTTATTTGATATTTTTTAAATAGCGTTTTAAAATCAGAAAACAGTTTTCAAACCTGAACATTTCATATGTCAGTCTGCGGTCGACCGTGACGGTCGACCGCCCCTGAGTCTAGAGACTCAGTTTGTTTCTTGATGGCTCATGGTTGACCTTGGCGGTCGACTGGATGCAGTCCAGAAAGTTTCGCGGTCGACCGTCACGGTCGACCGTCACGTGCTCGCGGTCGACCGTAAGATTTTCACGGTCGACCGCCGATTGCCCAATGACTATTTTTGGTACAAAATCAGATTTTTAATTCTTTGGGGTTTTTGGTCTTTTGTTTGAGGTTTTTGCTGTTGGCTTCTCTTCCTATTAAACCCTCAAACCCCTCTCTACCAGAGTAGCAAATGAAATGTTTTAAAACAAGTTTAAAAGAGTTTTTAACAAGGGTTTAAGTTTGGTTTAAAGTTTGTTTGGTTTGTGAAGTTTGTTTTACAAATGGAGGAGATCATCTACATTGATTGAGCTTCATCTTAATCCATCTCTCCATCTTGTTTTTTCAAAGAAGAATTTCTAAACTCATATCTAGCTTTACATTTGCATATTTGTTTTGATTATCATTCTTTAAAGCTAGTTTTTATATTGAGTTTAGATTTGGTAACTTATTGTTACACACACCCACATTGAGCTTATTGTATTCATACATAGTATATTTGGGTTGGTGAGTGTTGTAACTTTGAGTGTGAGCTTACATTGTGTTCTCATCTATTGTAGAGAACAACTATTGTTGTATTGTGCTTATTGTGAGATTGTAAGGGTTTCGATGAGCTAGAAAATCGAGTGTGTTGTTGTAAAGTTTTTGGTGAGCTAGAAAATCGAGTGAGAGTGTGAGGTGTGAACGTTGATCGGTGAGCGTTGAAAACTGACATTGTGAGGTGTAAACGTTATTCGGGTAAGCGTAGAAAACCCGGTTGTGATAGTGGAGATCTCCTCGAGGTGAGGAGCGAAGACGTAGGTCGTGGGGACCGAACTCCGTGAACATATCATTTGTTTGAGATTGTATTTGCGCACTTATTTTCATGTTCATATCTTATATCGCCATTGTGTATTGCTCTTTGTTTATTTAACCCACTATCTAGTTTATGTTTATTTCACCCTTGCATTAATTTATATATCCTTGCATATATTTTTATCATATACCTCTTTGCTAGGATATATCTCTTTGTTCATATTGCATATTCTTGCTCATATCATATTGTATATCTATCTTGCAAGAATAATACTTAAATTAGTTTTAATTGGTATAAAATCGGATTAGATTAGCATAAGACCCTAATCACCCCCCCCCTCTAGGGTCTAACAACTATTGTGTTCATTGCCGGAGGATGATTATGGTACCTTTGTTCTTATTATAATCAATGGAAGAACTACTGTTAGCTACAGGGAGGTGACCTCAGCATTGGTGAACTATAAGTTAAGGAAGAGTGATGGCGAACCCTCCGAGAAGACATCGGGAGATGCATTAGCAATTCGAGGCTGTAGTCCAAACCGCCGCTAATTCAATCGCTCAAAGTCAAAGAATAAAGGTGGCCATAAGAGTGTTGGTAGAAATTAATGTGTCTTTTGTAAAGAAGAGGGACATTGGAATAACGAATGCCCAAAGTTGAAGGATAAAGCCGAGAAGAATAAGGGAAAAGCCGTTCAAGCTTTAGAGGTGAATGTTGCCAAAGCTGTTGGCGACAATTCAGATTCAGATTCTTCTGGCTACTCATACCCTGCACTACTATCAGTTTGCTATACTGACTCTACGGCATGGATGTTGGATTCGGATGCTACATATAACATTTACTCTAGGAGGGATTGGTTCTCCAGCTGTGAGGAGTTGGAAAGAGGGGATGTCTTACTTACGAGTAATGATCACATATGTAATATTAGTGATATTGGTACAGTCCGGATCAGGATGTGTGACGGGGTGACTAGGGAGCTGAAGGAAGTGAGGTTCATTCCACAATTGACGAAGAACATCATTTTTCTTGGAACTTTGGAGGTAGTAGGCTATCGTGTGATCTTAGAGAATGCCACTTTGAAGGTCACAAAAGGGTCTATGGTGGTGATGCGAGGTGTCAGGAAAAATAACCTGTACTACTTGAAAAGAAAGACAGATACAGGGGGTCTGACAGCTTCTATCACTACAGAGGAGAATACTACCAGGTTATGACACATGAGATTAGGACACACTAGTGATAAGTTCCTGCAGATATTGGCGAAACAAGGGCTATTGAAAGGTGTAAAGACCTGTAAGATGGAGCTGTATAAGCATTGCGTACTTGGGAAGAAGACTAAAATAAAGTTTGGCACCGCAATTCACAACACCCAAGGTATATTGGATTATATTCACACAGATATTTAGGGCCCTTCCAAACACACATCACTTGGTGGGGCTAACTATTTTGTTACTTTCATTTATGACTATTCCAGAAGAAAGTGGGTATATACCATGAATCATAAACATGAGGTCCTGGATATTTTTGTAGATTGGAGAAAGAAAGTGGAGCTACAGACAGGTAGAAAGGTAAAAACATTTCGTTCAGATAAAGGTGGAGAGTATAAGAGTGATCTATTTCTATAGTTTTGTCGAGATCACGACATTAGGTGGCACTTCACAGTTCGAGAGACACCACAACAAAACAGGGTAGCTGAGAGATTAAACTGTACCTTACTAGAGAAGGTGCGATGTATGATGTCACAGAATGGATTGTCGAGATCCTTTTAGGCCGAGGCATTGGTTTATATGAGCCATCTCGTGAATAGGTTGTCATGCACTGCGATACATGGGAAGACTCCTATGGAGCTATGGTCTGGTTCGGTGGCTAGTGATTATGAGTTACTTCGGATATTCGGGTGTCCAGCTTATTATCATGTCAATGATGAAAATTAAATCCGAGGGTGAGGAAAACAGTCTTTGTGGGCTTTAGAGAAGGAGTTAAATGCTTTAAATTATGGGATCCACAGTATAAGAAGATAGTCATTAGCATAGATATCATGTTTGATGAGGCGTACATGATGAGGCCTCAAGTCCCTCAGTAGGTGGAGGAAGACCAGACTAGCTAGTAGGATATCACAGCAGGTAGAGGATGATGTGACTCCACCCACTCCAAATAGCATTGTATCCATTAAGGCTTCTACAGATGTGACACTGGGAGGAGATGGGATGATAGAAATGCATCTGGAGGATACAGTGGATGGTGAGACTCAGGAGCAGGGTCATATTCAGGAGTCGATTGCAGCAAATAGACCTAGAAGGGTAATTCGTCAGCCAACTAGATACAATGATGTGTTGGTTGCATATGCTTTATCAGTGGAGGTTGTTGATTATTTGGTTCCTTCTACATATAGGGAGACTAGCTCTGATTCGATCAGGTGGAGGGAAGCTATAGAGGAGGAGATGCACTCTCTTCAAAAGAACAACACTTGGAAACTTACAAATCTGCCAAAGGGAAAGAAGGTTATAGGATGCAAGTGAGTATATACAAAGAAAGAGGGATATTCTATTGGGGATATTCGATACAAAGCCAGATTAGTTGTCAAGGGGTATACCCAGCTTAAGGGCGTTGATTACAATGAGGTATTCTCACCCGTTGTGAAGCATTCGTCGATTAGGATTGTTTTGGCATCAGTCACACAACTGGATTTAGATTTGGTCGAGATGGATGTTAAAACAACCTTTCTACATAAAAACTTAAAAGAGGAGATCTATATGACATAATCCATGGGGTTCAGAGCTATAGGAAAAGAGGATTTGGTGTGCAAATTGATGAAGTCTTTTTACGGATTGAAACAATCATCGTGACAATGGTACAATAGATTAGACAGTTTTATGATTGGCTAAGGATACACGAGGAGCCCATATGACCCATGTCTTTACATGCACAAGCTACAGGATGATGAGCATATTTATTTATTGTTATATGTTGATGATATGCTTATTGTTTCTAGGAATTCTTCGGCTATTCGAAAGTTAAAAAAGGAGCTGTCATCTGAGTTTGAGATGAAGGATCTTGGAGAAGCTTAGAAGATATTGGGTATGAAGATCGAAGAGACATTGTGAAGGGGAGATTGAAGCTTACATAGAGGAGCTACTTGCAAAAGATGTTAAAGAAATTTAGCTTTAATAGTAATACTAAGACAGTGAGCACTCTATTGGCTCCATACTTCAAGCTTTCAACTAAGATTTCACTTATTTCAGTTGAGGATAGAGAGTATATGTCAAAGGTTCCATATGCCAATACGGTAGGTAGCTTGATGTATGTGATGGTGTGTACGAGACCAGATTTATCACAGGCCATGAGCATGATGTGTAGGTACATGCACGACCCGGGAAGGGTCATTAGGATGCTGTTAAGTGAATTCTACGGTATATCAAAGGTATTGTAGATGTTGGTTTCGTATTTTAGAAGAATGAGAAGATTGAGCAGGATTGTATTGGCTATGTAGATTCTGATTATGCGGGGGATCTTGACAAGCGCTAGTCTACTTCAGGATATGTATTTACATTTGTCGGAGCACTGGTGTGTTGGAGATGTACACTTCAGTCTACAGTGGCTCTCTTTACTATGGAGGCGGAGTATATGGCGGTGACTGAAGCTGTAAAGGAGGGTTTGTAGTTGCACGGATTGTTGGATGACGTGTGGATTGCACTAGAGACAATTCGGGTGTATTGTGATAGCATGTCAGCTATCGATTTGGTAAAGAACCGGGTTTATCATGCACGCACGAAGCACATTGATGTCAGATTCTATTTTGTTCAAGATGTCTTGGATGATGGAGATGTCATATTGGAGAAGATCCATACAAAGGACAACCCTGCAGATATGTTGACCAAAGTTGTCACGGGAGTGAAATTTGATCATTGTTTGGAGTTATTGAATATTCTTCATTGTTGAGGGCCTTTGGAGGCCATTTGGATGAACTATGTGAGGATTGATTCCTTAGACAAGAGGATACATAGGTAGTTAGTTATGATGTAGCCGGTTTGGTGAGTTGATACCAACATTTGGAGTTTGTTCGCATTCTCGTTTGGGTTCCCAACTTGTTGTGGATTGAGTTCGTTGTCGTGAATTGGTTTCACTTTGTACTGGACACAACAAGTAGGACATTTGGTTTGGTATTGACGTTGGCTCAGTTTTGAAAAAACTTCACCGATGTGGAGAATTGTAGAAACGACGAAAATGGCAACGAAGTTCATGAAAACGAAGCAGGAAACGGTTTGGAGGTTTCCCGGTCAACTGTGACAACATGTGCGATCAACTGAAAATGTGTACTCTATTTGGGAGATTCTGGATATTTTTACGGTCTACCGCAACATCAAGTGTGGTCGATAGTGGACCCTGTAGTGACTTTTTCGTTTCTGTCGTCCTGTCCGGTCGACCATGGCGGTTTCTGCGGTCGACTGCCAATCGGGTCTGGGTCTGGGCCCTGTTCTGATTTGGTTTGTGTTTTTTGATATATATGAAAACATGATTTTTAGGGTTTCTTTAAGGCAATTAGAGAGACTTTGAGCTGTGTGATTGAGAGATTTGGTGAGAGATTTAAGAGCCTTGTTTGAGGGTTTATTTGTGAGATTTTGTGAGATTGTAAACCCTAGTTGTATTCTCTTTCTCTCTAATAATAAAAACTCCACCCTCCATGCCCCGTGGATGTAGGCAACTTGCCGAACCACGTAAAAATTTATTGTCTTGCTGTGGTGATTGTGTTTTACTTATTGGTTGTGATTTATCTCGTTCTTGCTCATGCTCTTTCGTGTGTTTCGAGTTCCCCTGCGCACAACACGAACCTCGTCAAACAGTGCCTCACCTCACAGAGAATGAAGCTTGTTAGTGAAGACGAAGCTCAAACACGTCAGTGAAGATGAAGTTTTCTTAGAAGACAAAGTTCAAACTCGTTAGTGAAGATGAAGCTTTCTCAGAAGACGAAGCTCACCATACATCGAAGCTCACTTTGTTGGACGAACCTCACTGCATACCAAGGTTCATCTTGTCAGACAAACCTCACCACGCAGCGAGGCTCGTCATACCAATTGAGGCTCAACCCCAGGCGGTTAGCGGCCTTAAAGACCTAGTCAGCCTACGTGGGCTAAACTTGAGGAGTCAGCTACGCCCTGACTCCATGATTTTAGCGCATCAGTAACGCGCTAAGGCCTATAAATATTCATGAGCAGTTGCGAAAAGGCTGTTAGACCCTAGAGGGGGGGGGGTGATTAGGTTCTTATGCTAATCTAATCCCGATTAAATGCTAATTAAATATTATATTGATTAATTTGTTCTTGCAAGAAATATATGAGATGGATATGAACAAGAATGATATGAATAAGCACAAATAAAATATATGCTAAGCAAAACACAAACACACGATATGTTTACGAGGTTCGGTCACTACGACCTACGTCCCCGCTCCTCACCTCGAGGAGATCTCCACAATCCGGTTTGGAAGCTGAAACTTCTACACACTCGGTTTACAAGTTTACCGAAAACTCTCACACAACAAACACTATGCAATCACACTTTACACACTAAGTGTAGGAATCTAGCCCGTGTCCTCCTCCTCAAGTGCTCGGATATAACCTCTCTCTAGGTTCATCAATCGATGCCACTCCTATTGGATTCGACCCCGTCTCATGCCTCACACTTCTCTCGGTGTACACGTGTATTACAAGTGATACTCACAATAATGATTAAATACAATGATTTGTTCTTGATAACAAATGAGAACACAATAAAGCTCACTCTCACTAAATCACACACCACTACCCAACAATATATAGTATGGAAATATTATAAGCTCAATACAATGTGTGTGAGAAAAGTGAATAGAAAATATGCAACTCAATTTAAATATAGCTAAGTTATAAAAATGAATCAATAAGCTATATAAGAAAGAGTTTAGAAAACTTCTCAATAAACAAGAAGAACAGTAGATGATGATGATGATAGGATCCTCAGTTGGAATTGAAAGCCTCTTCTTGTTGTAAAAAACGTCTTTTGAAACAGACGAACAAAACCAGCTTAAACAGCTCTTAAATAGCTCTTAATCTCTTGTTAAAAACTCACTGTAAAACAAACTCTTGGTTTTTTTGAAAGAAGAAAGCAATGGGGTATTTATACCCACTCAAGACATCAGCCAAAACAACATTAAAAAGACCAAAATACCCCTAAAGAATCAAACCAGAATATAGCCGTTGGAAAGCAATCATCAGTTCGGCGGTCGGCCGTGAGAAACTGACGGTCGACCGTGGAGCACAAAGAACAGTTCAAACAGCTTTGAAACATAGGCGGTCGATCGTGGCAGTCGACCGCGAAATTCTCTGGATGAGCCACGGTCGACCGTCACGGTCGACCGCAATCCAATAAAAGGCAAAGATGGACTTTGAACTACTGGCGGTCGACCGCAAACTGATACATGCTGAAATACAGGTTTTTGGATGATTTTGAAAATACGTTAAAAATATCAAATTAATTCCAAAAATAGTAAAACTTTGGGAAAAGTTTCTAAATAATAAAACAAACATGTTTGAAAAGGAATTTTTGGAAATGCAATTTTCGTTTGTGAAAAGTCACTATTTTTGAAAAGAGTTCATAAAAACTAGTTTTTCGTGAACACAAAAATTAAACTATGGCTTGTAAACTTGTGTATATATATCACGCATACATTATATATATATATTATGAATTATGAAAGAGATGTAAACAAGAAATAAAAGCTATTGTAACAAAGTTTGATAGAAAATCATTTGTATGATAGAAAAAGTCAAACTTGTGTTGTGTTTACATATTGAGCTTAAATATAATCATACGATATATATAAGCAAACTACTCTTATATCTAGGTGAATGTACACATATGAACTTGAATCTTTAACTCTTGATTGCCATGTGTTGAATTCCTGTAAAGAGAAAAACAAACCACAAAAACTAGAAAACATATTAGCTATAAATTATTTGATAAATCATCATCAAAACCATAGGGCCAACAATCTCCACCTTTTTGATGATGACAAATAATTTATTTAATGATATGAAATTCATATGAATAAACCAAATAAATCATATAGTTACATATGAATAAACCACATATGAATAAACCACATAACTAAACAACATTACATGTAGTTTTTCCATCAACATGAATAAACTAATAAATTAAACAACAATATGTAGTTTTTCTCCCCCTTTGACAACATCAAAAAGGGAGAAAAAAATAGGAGCAACGTTCCCCCTGCATTTATGCACAGATTATAAATAAATATATGGCCAATACTCCCCCTGTCAATTTGCATAAATGACATAAAAAGAACATATATAGGAGCTAAACATCCATAACCATCCATACACATCTATAAACATCCATAAACATTTGAACAAGCTACTAAGAACATAAACATATGAATCAAAAGCCAAACCAGATTTTTAACAAAAAAGCATCCTTAACAGCATGTTTTCACAATACATTGTTCAGGGGATATAAAAACCATAAAAAGATAGTCATAAGCTATCATAAGCATAATAAACAGAAATAGTTCCACAAGATACATAGTTTTCAAACACACCCCATAAAGTTATTACAACTTCAAAAATAAAAGACAAATATCCAATTTCAGTTCTACAAAACATAAATCCATAAACAGCAAGTATCAATCACCACCATCATCAGATTCAGATGCAGAGCCAGATCCCGAACCCAGAAGTAGATCCTTCTTCAAAGCCCTCTTCAAAACCAGTGTCCGAGCTGGAAGAGGGATCCTGAATCCCAAGAGACTGACGTTGATAGCTAAGGAGAGTCCTAACATCCTTCTGAATACTTGAGACATGAGTCTCAAGACGATCCAGACGGTCAAAGACCTCAGAAGCTAAAATAGTGGAAGCTCTAGAACGAGATCGGGAAGATGATGGGTTTGTAGGAGCAGATAAAGAGTATGAAAGTTGCATTCGAGAGAGGGAAACTCTATTAAAATATTCCTTACTAGGATCAACTTTGGGTTCATGAGACAGATCAACACCGACGTGTTGAAGAATAAGAGTGATGAAGCAACCAAAGGGTAGAAACTTGAAATGCTTACATGCCATGTTTTTAGAATAAGAGTGATGAAGCAACCAAAGGGTAGAAACTTGAAATGCTTACATGCCATGTTTTTAAGAAAAACGTTTGCCCAATTCACTTTTGAAATGCTTACATGCCATGTTTTTAAGAAAAACGTTTGCCCAATTCACTTTTATCTTGGCAAAAATGGTATACACAACATTGACTTTATCAGGAGCAAAATGATCAAAGCTACCGGTCTTAGGAATGAGATTTTGAGCAACAATTCGTGCTATGATTTTGGCTGTGGGATTAAGAGAATTGTTGTTCATAGGATAAGAGCAACCGGGCTTAAACAGAATATCGTTCGCATCCTGATCGATGTGTTCAATAGACATGAGCTCTACGTCACTTGACGGGATCTTAAGGATTCCCGCAAGCTCGTCAGTAGAAAATGATATATGAACATTCTTAACAGATGTATTGATGGTTTGAAGACCATCAGATGAAGATGAAACAGATAGGTTTGCATAAAATAGATAAACAAGAAATGGGTAATAGAGAACCTTACGTTCCACATCTAACAATTTATGCAACCCAATAGCAGATAGAATTTCATGAATATTATAAATGGCTAATTCCTCATATTTGATATATCTGCCAGATAAAATTTTTAGCTTGCAAAGTTCCCTATATTTCTTAACTAGGGATTTGAACAGTAGAAAATCCTCATAGTTAGAGGAAATAGAAGATGAAGAACCAGCATCTTGTTTAGATTTCTTTCTAGGAGACATTATAACAAGATAGGATCAAAAATAGGATATTGACAGATAAGATTTAAGCAGAACCCTAGAATTGATAATGAAACCCTAGAATAGAGAAAGAATACAAGATTGAGAGAGGAGAGATTACCCAACTAATTCTCAACAGGAATCGATGAAGAGAGATCCTCAAGGGAGACCGCGGTCGATTGAAGGCAAACGGTGGGCAACCGTGAGGAGAATCTGAGCAGAAATCAATTTGGGGAAATTTTTTCGAATAAGGGGAATAAAGAGGGTCGGGTCTATAAGAGGAAGAATCAATGGCCTAGTTCAGCTCAAAAATGAAATCAAGGGTTATAGAAGAATCAGGTTTAGAAACGTTATCAATCAAAAACCAAAACCCGATAAGAAATTAAACAGGAAACAGAAAAATTCCCTCGCGATCGACCGTGGCGGTCGGCTGCGAAAATCACAGAGCCCAAGCTCTGAGGCAGAAACTTTGACGACCAACCGTGGCTGTCGACTGTGAGAAAAATATTAGCAAAAACATTATAAAATCTAGATTTTGAGAAAAGTTCGATTTGGATCATTTAATAATTTTGTTTTATAAAAAGTATATCCATATATATAAAGCTTTTACTTAGTAATCCATGAAAAACATTTTATTTTGTCTTAATATCAAAGAAAATCAACATTTAAGCTTAAAAACCAATTATTCAAAAAACAAAAACAAAAATGTGAAATAAAGCTCATTTTGGTACCCAAATCATTTTGGTACCAATAACATTTGGGACATGACCGCTATCATGTAAATCCAAGGCCCTATGGTTATGAACCAGTATGTTGTGCACCGATACAGTCAAAACAAAAATCATAAACATGACCCATGCGATTGTAATTTGCGCAATATAGGGGTTTGAATGGTTTGCGTTGACCGAAATGATCACGTGGTTCATTTGTAAAAATAGATTTTTCTTTGTAATTATTTTGCAAACGAGAATTTCTTTTCAAATCAAAACAAAACATGGCCAAATGACCAAAATGACCACAATAATCACATTTGTACACATGAGCGTGTTTATGATTTATACTATGTGTGTGTACATGTGTATGTGATGAGGAAGCTTGATGGGATGAACAATCATGAATAGGCTTATCAAGCTTTTGTGCATTATGACAAAATTGAGCTACATGGCCTTTAAGACCGCAAATAGAACATTTGTGAATTTTGTCATACATGTGTACATAGTGAATATGTTTCTTAGAAGAATTATCATTAAACTTTGCACACAAATCCATAAGCTTTTTGTTATTAGCAATACAAGTGTTTAGTGTTGAATCTAAGGTAGATATGCGTTTTCTCATTTGATTCAATTCATTATTGTGCATACAAGCATTGCTACTAGAAGTATGATAAACATGATTATTTATCATAGATTTTAATTTTTCTACATCTAACATGGCATCACATTTTTCATGAAGCAACCTAGCATTTTCTAATCTCAAATTTTCATTGCATTCTCATTTTTCATGAAGCAACCTAGCATTTTCTAATCTCAAATTTTCATTGCATTCTTTAAGAATTATATTTTCATTTGCAATGAAATCAATCTCAAATTTTCATTGCATTCTTTAAGAATTATATTTTCATTTGCAATGAAATCAAACTTAGTGGCTAGAGTTTCATGAGTGGATTTTATATTAACATACTTACTTTTTACATAAATATAGCAATTGTATAATTTTTCAAACTCAAGAGAAAGCTCATCAAAAGTAATAACATCATCGTTGTCAAGCTCGCATACCTCACTAGGGTTATCACCTAGTGGTAGTGTATATGGCGATAAGGCTTCTTTAGAACTCAAAGCGGGATTTTTCAACGTTTGTTGAATAGCCTCCAAGTCTCCTTGATGTGCTTCAATAAATTTCTATAAGGTATAAGCACTATCAAAATGAGTAAATTTATTAGAAAAAGATGAGTGAAAGGTACTAAGCAAATATTCTAACAAAAGCTTGTTCATATTAAATATTCTTTTATCATCTTTATTCCGCTTGGATTTTTCCGAAGTGGGAACAATATAAGCATTCTCAATAATTTCTCATAAATCAAATTGTTTAGATTGAACGAAAAGTTTGAATCTAAAACACCATTGTGTTAGACCCTAGAGGGGGGGGGGGGGATTAGGGTCTTATGCTAATCTAATCCGATTAAATGCCAATTAAAATTACTTAACAAATATATTCTTGCAAGATAGATATATAAAGAGTTATGTGCAAGAATATATAATGTACACAAGGTGATATATCCTATATGATAGAAATATGTGTAAGGATATATGAACAATAAAATATATCCTAACAAAGAGATATAGACAATATATGTGCAAGGATATAAAATTTACACAAGGGTGAATTAATCATAAACTAGATAGAGGGAAAAAACAACAATGAGCAATTGACAAAGGCAATATGAATAATAAGCACGAATGTAAAAGTACGCCAATGCAATCACAAACAAAACGATATGTTTACGAGGTTCGGTACCCACGACCTACGTCCCCGCTCCTCACCTCGAGGAGATCTCCACTATCACAACCGGGTTTTCTACGTTCACCCGAACAACGTTTACACCTCACAATACAATCACTATGTAATCACACCTCACACACTAAGTGTTGGTCCTAGCCCGTGTCCTCCTCCTCAAGTGCTCGGTTACAACCTCTCCCTAGGCACGTCAACTGACGCCACTCCTCTTGGATTCGACCCCGTCTCTCACCACACACTTCTCTCGTTGTACAAGTGTATTACAAGTGAATCCTCACAACTTAAATTTTCACCAAACAATGACCCATTGCGATTGTAATTTATGCAGTGTAAGGGTTTGAATGGTTTGTGTTGACCGAAATAATGTGCACGTGGTTTCATTTGCAAAAATAGATTTTTTCTTTGTAATTATTTGGCAAACGAAGAATTTCTTTTCAAAATCAAACTAAAAAAACATAGGCCAAATGGACCAAAACGACCATAATAATTGCATATTTGATATACATTAACATGTTATATGATTTACACAACTTAATGTGTATGTACATGTGTTTATGATGAAGAAAGCCTTGATGGATGTCACAATCAATGAATAGCGCTTGTCATTTTTGTGCATTTTGAACAAAATTGGCACTAAATGTCCTTTAAGACCGCAAAATGGAAGCATTTATGGAATTTTGCATACATGTGTGCATAGTGAATAGTTTACTTTAGAAGAATTAACATTGAACTTTGCACACAAATCCATAAGCCTCTTTGTTATAGCAATACCAAGTGTTTAGTGTTGAATCTAAGGTGATATGTGTTTTCTCTATCTTGATTCAACTCATCATCTAATGCATACAAACATTTGGCTACTAGAAGTAGGAAACATGCATTAGTTTCATAGTTTAATTTATCTACTTCTAAATGACATCACATTTTATGGAAACAACTAGCGCATTCTCTAATCTCAAATTTTTTAGTTCGTATTCTTTAAGAATTATATTTTCACATTGCAATGAAATTAAAGCTTAGTGGACTAGTGTTTCATGAGTGCGATTTTATATTCACTATCACTTACTTTTTACATCAATATAGTTAATGTGTGTAATTTTTCAAACTCAAGAGCAAGCTCAATCAAAAGTAATAACATCATCGATTTGTCAACTCGCATACCTCACATGAGGTATTCACTAGGTGGCTAGTGTATCATGGAGATGGGGCTTCTTTAGAACTCACAAGCGGGATTATTCAACGCTTGTTGAATAGCCTCCGATCCCCTTATGCTACTTCAATAAAATTTTCATAAAGGTGTAAGCAACTATCAAATGAGAAAATTTATTAAACAAATATGAGTGAAAGGCACTAAGCAATATTCTAACAAAAGCTTGTTCTATTAAACATTCTTTTATCATCTTTATTCCACATAGACTTTCCGAAGTGGAAAATATAAGCGTCGCTCAATAGATTATCTCATAAATCGAATTGTTTGATTGCAAAACAAAAAAAGTTTGAATAAAAACAACACACCGTTGAGTATAGGCGGAAAGATATCCAAATGAGGAGCAATATTAATAGCTATAACCTAGACTAGCATTATCATACATATCCATAATGATTATATGTCCCAAAAAGCAAAATGTAATCAAAACTAGATTAGCACAAAAAGCGATAACTTGGTCTTTAAACTCAAGGCGATTAGACCTTAAATCAAGAGAACCAAACATCTGATACCATCATTATTAGACCCTAGAGTGGGGGGGGGGGATTAGGGTCTTAATGCTAATTTAAATCCGATTAAATAGCAAATTAAAATTATATTGATAATTTGTTCTTGTAAGAAAGATATATGAGATGGATATGAACAAGAATGTGTCTCGCCCGGCGAGACAACAAAGGCTGTCTCGCACGGCGAGACAGCAAAGGCTGTCGTCTCGCGTGCGAGACAGTCTATACTTGTGTTCTTTTGATTTTTTGGATGATTTCCTCTTGAGCTATATTTGGATATCTTTTCAGCATTTTTTGACGCCTACAGGGGACTTTATCTCGATCCCTAATTAGAGATAAGTCTGCATCTAACATATACTGCCGGGAAGCGTATTCCCGTGAAAATAGCATAGCCCATGTATTCAACATCGTGATAGGTCGTTATTAATAACACTAAAATCCATGCCTTACACACATGAGGAACTTTATCTTGATCCCTAATTAGAGATAAGTCTATACCTAATACGCGTTACCGGTTAGTTTTTTCCTATAAAATGATAAAGTCTATGCATTCAAAATCATAGCATCAAGTCGAAGAGGGTTCATTCTCTTAGTACAACGTTACATGTGAAACGAATTCAAATAATTCATATGCTAGCCCGACTCAAACGGTAGTCGATAAAGGCTTATCAAATCCATTGATGGCTGAGGGTTTGCCAAAATCCTATGCATGTTTATATGCTCATCAGTTTAATGGATGTGAGCCGAGACTTAAAACAGATGAGCTAAAGACAAGTCTCAAAGACTTAGTCAAAAAAAAAATACATGAGAGCCACCTCCGCGTCTAAAGTCGAAACGCCAAGGTCAGGCCCGCTTTGCAAACACCAAAACGCCGAGGTCACACCCATGTTCCAAATTCAAAATGTAAGGGTGAGACCCGCACCCCAAATTCAAAATGCAAGGGTGAGACCCGCGCCTCAAGTTCAAAACATAGGGGTCCACCCCCGCATTCCAGAAGCAAGATTATGACACATACCTTCATATAGGTCCTGCGTGACAAATCCCTTCGACAAAGATGCCTTCAAAGCGAGTACAGAGAACAACTCCTTTACGACAATGAATCAACAGCTCCAAGATCAGAGTTAAGATCCAAAGTATTTCAAAAATTCGTCCCTGTCAACCGCGAACTTTCGAAAACTTTGGATGGGATTCTGTAGGCTGTCTAAAAATCATAATAGATAGGTGATCCCCATCAAACATCAATGATAGAAGTTACAATCTGATGACTTCCAGAAGGTTATAATTTAAAGACTTTTACGTAGATAGATGAAGGTTACAATCTGACGATCTTCGCAATAATTCATGAAAGCTCTAATCAATAGCCTTCACAATCAACATCGGGACTTAAAATCTGACGACTCTCAGGAGCCAAGAAGAAGATTACAAGATGATGGTCTTTGCAACGCTCTAGCAAAAGAGACTACACGACTCTCAGGAGCCAAGAAGAAGATTACAAGATGATGGTCTTTGCAACGCTCTAGCAAAAGAGACTACAAATTGACGGTCTCTTCAAATCCAGACGACAAGATGATGGTCTTTGCAACGCTCTAGCAAAAGAGACTACAAATTGACGGTCTCTTCAAATCCAGACGTAGAGCTCACTTATGCGTCCCAGATTCAAAACGCATAGCTCATGGTTGTGTTCCCAGAACAAAACACATAGGTCCTCCTTGTGTGTCAACACCAAAATCCGGAGGTCCTCCCTGTGTGTCAACACCAAAACACGGAGGTCCTCCCCGTGTGTCAGCAACAAAACGCGGAGGTCCTCCCCGTGTGTCAGCAACAAAACACAAGGGTCGAACCCGCGTTGCAATATCAAAACGCAGGGGTCAAACCCGCATTACAACATCAAAACGCAGGGGTTGAACCCGCGTTGTAACATTAAAACGCAGGGGTCGAACCTGCGTTTTTTTGTGTTTGACTGGTTCAAACAGAACCTGAACGGTTTTAAAACCGTATCTCCACTTAATGGGGTCAGTTACACCCTATTATGGAGAGATTTTAGAGGGGATTACACCCCTTAAACCCTTAAACATTTTTAAAACTATTTTCCATGATTTGAGAGCGATTACACCCCACTTAGGAGTGATTTAAGGGGCGGTTACACCCTCTTAATCCCCTATAAAAACGAGTAAACTCAACTGAGTTAAGAGTTAGAACTTCTTGGCTTGGATTGATCCTGGATTTTGGGCAGAAAAGAAGAGATTTTGGCTCTCTCTTTTTGGGGAATTGCTGAAGCTTTGGAGATAGACCACCGGAGCTTTCTTCTGGCCTTGGCTTATTAACCGACTTTCGGTTCAAATCAACTCTTTCACAGAGTTCTTCTAAACTCGTTCAGAGTTCTAAAACTTGCTTTGTAAGTTCTTCATACCGTCAAACCGTGAGGAGAAGACATCGTTCCAGTGAAGCAAAACGTCGGATCGTCAACGGAGAGCAAACTCGATGTGAGCATTCGAAGGAGGCACTCCATCGCCACTGTGAAGAACCCAGAATTAAACAAAGGGAAGAATCCAGATTATTCTCCTCTCTTTTGCAATCAGGAAATCCAATTGTAACTGAGATTAAAGGAATACAAGTTAATTTTTCTTTCATTTCTTTTTACCTTAAATTTTCCACCAAACAATGACCCATGCGATTGTAATTTATGCAGTGTAAGGGTTTGAATGGTTTGTGTTGACCGAAATAATGTGCACGTGGTTCATTTGCAAAAATAGATTTTTCTTTGTAATTATTTTGCAAACGAGAATTTCTTTTCAAATCAAAACAAAACATGGCCAAATGACCAAAACGACCATAATAATCATATTTGTATACATTAACATGTTTATGATTTACACTATGTGTATGTACATGTGTATATGATGAAGAAGCTTGATGGGATGCACAATCATGAATAGGCTTGTCATTCTTTTGTGCATTTTGACAAAATTGGGCTAAATGTCCTTTAAGACCGCAAATGGAACATTTATGAATTTTGTCATACATGTGTGCATAGTGAATAGGTTTCTTAGAAGAATTAACATTGAACTTTGCACACAAATCCATAAGCTTTTTGTTATTAGCAATACAAGTGTTTAGTGTTGAATCTAAGGTAGATATGTGTTTTCTCATTTGATTCAACTCATCATTATGCATACAAACATTGCTACTAGAAGTAGGATAAACATGATTAGTTTTCATAGATTTTAATTTATCTACTTCTAACATGACATCACATTTTTCATGAAACAAACTAGCATTTTCTAATCTCAAATTTTTATTGTATTCTTTAAGAATTATATTTTCACTTGCAATGAAATTAAACTTAGTGACTAGTGTTTCATGAGTGGATTTTATATTCACATACTTACTTTTTACATCAATATAGTAATTGTGTAATTTTTCAAACTCAAGAGCAAGCTCATCAAAAGTAATAACATCATCGTTGTCAAACTCGCATACCTCACTAGGGTTATCACCTAGTGGTAGTGTACATGGAGATGGGGCTTCTTTAGAACTCAAAGCGGGATTATTCAACGCTTGTTGAATAGCCTCCGAGTCCCCTTGATGTACTTCAATAAATTTTCATAAGGTGTAAGCACTATCAAAATGAGAAAATTTATTAAAAAAATATGAGTGAAAGGCACTAAGCAAATATTCTAACAAAAGCTTGTTCATATTAAACATTCTTTTATCATCTTTATTCCACATAGATTTTTCCGAAGTGGGAACAATATAAGCGTCCTCAATAATTTCTCATGAAATCGAATTGGTTTGATTGAAAACCAAAAAAAAGTTTTGAAAAAAAAATACAACACACCCGTTGAGTATAGGGAAAGATATCCAAATGAGGAGCAATATTAATAGCATAACCTAGACTAGATGCATCATACATATCCATAATGATTATATACAAGAAGCAAAATGTAATCAAAACTAGATTAGCACAAAAACGATAACTTGGATCTTTAACTCAAGGCGATTAGACCTTAAATCAAAGAGCACCAACCTCTGATACCAATTGTTAGACCCTAGAGGGGGGTGATTAGGGTCTTATGCTAATCTAATCCTGATTAAATGCCAATTAAATATTATATTGATTAATTTGTTCTTGCAAGAAATATATGAGATGGATATGAACAAGAATGATATGAATAAGCACAAATAAGATATACGCTAAGCAAAACACAAACACATGATATGGTTACGAGGTTCGGTCACCATGACCTACGTCCCAGCTCCTCACCTCGAGGACATCTCCACTATCATAATCCGGTTTGGAAGCCAGAACTTCTACACACTCGGTTTATAAGTTTATCGAAAACTCTCACACAACAAACACTATACAATCACACTTTACACACTAAGTGTATGAACCTAGCCCGTGTCCTCCTCCTCAAGTGCTCGGATACAACCTCTCCCTAGGTTCGTCAACCGATGCCACTCCTATTAGATTCGACCCCGTCTCACGCTTCACACTTCTCTCGGTGTACAAGTGTATTACAAGTGATACTCACAATAATGGTTAAATACAATGATTTGTTCTCGATAACAAATGAGAACACAATGAAGCTCACTCTCACTAAATCACACACCACTACCCAATAATATATATAGTATGGAAATATTATAAGCTCAATATAGTGTGTGTGATAACAGTGAATAGAAAATATGCAACTCAATTTAAATATAGCTAAGTTATGAAAATGAATCAATAAGCTATATAAGAAAGAGTTTAGAAAACTTCTCAATAAACAAGAAGAACAGTAGATGATGATGAGGATAGGATCCTCAGTTGGAATTGAAAGCCTCTTCTTATTGTAGAAAACTTCTTTTAAAACAGACAAACAAAACCAGCTTAAACAGCTCTTAATCTCTTGTTAAAAACTCACTATAAAACAAACTCTTGCTTTTTTTTGAAAGAAGAAAGCAATGGGGTATTTATACCCACTCAAGACATCAGCCAAAACAACATTGAAAAGACCAAAATATCTCCAGAGAATCAAATCAGAATATAGCCGTTGGAAAGCAATCATCAGTTCAACGATCGACCGTGAGAAACTGGCGGTCGACCGCGAAGCGCAAAGAACAGTTCAAATAGCTTTGAAACACAGGCGGTCGACCGTAGTGGTCGACCGCGAAATTCTCTGGATGAGCCACGGTCGATCGCGATCCAATAAAAGGCCAAGATGGACTTTGAACTACTGGCGGGCGACTGTGGCGGTCGACCACAAACTGATACATGCTGAAATATAGGTTTTTTATTGATTTTAAAAATACGCTAAAAATATCAAATCAATTCCAAAAATAGTAAAACTTTGAGAAAAGTTTCTAAATGATAAAACAAACATGTTTGAAAAGGAAAATTTGGAAATGCAATTTTCGTTTGTGAAAACTCACTGTTTTTGAAAAGAGTTCATAAAACCTGTTTTTCGTGAACACAAAAATTAAACTATGGCTTGTAAACTTGTGTATATATATCATGCATACATTATATATATATTATGAAGTATGAAAAAGATGTAAACATGAAATAAAAGCTATTATAACAAAGTTTGATAGAAAATCATTTGTATGATAGAAAAAGTCAAACTGGTGTTGTGTTTACATATTGAGCTTAAATATAATCATCACGGTCGACCATCACGGTCGATCGCGATCCAATAAAAGGCAAAGATGGACTTTGAACTACTGGGGGATCCAATAAAAGGCAAAGATGGACTTTGAACTACTGGCGGTCGACTGTGGCGGTTGACCACAAACTGATACATGCTGAAATATAGGTTTTTGGTTGATTTTAAAAATACGTTAAAAATATCAAATTAATTCCAAAAATAGTAAAACTTTGAGAAAAGTTTCTAAATGATAAAACAAACATGTTTGAAAAGGAAATTTTGGAAATGCAATTTTCGTTTGTGAAAACTCACTGTTTTTGAAAAGATTCATAAAACCTGTTTTTCGTGAACACAAAAATTAAACTATGGCTTGTAAACTTGTGTATATATGTCATGCATACATTATATATATATATATATATATAATAAAACCTGTTTTTCGTGAACACAAAAATTAAACTATGGCTTGTAAACTTGTGTATATATATCATGCATACATTATATATAT
>NC_033796.1:43920589-43921842 GCF_001876935.1 Asparagus officinalis | reverse complement strand
ACAAAAATTAAACTATGACTTGTAAACTTGTGTATATATATCATGCATACATTATATATATATTATGAAGTATGAAAGAGATGTAAACATGAAATAAAAGCTATTATAACAAAGTTTGATAGAAAATTATTTGTATGATAGAAAAAGTCAAACTGGTGTTGTGTTTACATATTGAGCTTAAATATAATCATGTTCATAAAACCTGTTTTTCGTGAACACAAAAATTAAACTATGACTTGTAAACTTGTATATATATATATCATGCATACATTATATATATATAATGAAGTATGAAAGAGATGTAAACATGAAATAAAAGCTATTATAACAAAGTTTGATAGAAAATTATTTGTATGATAGAAAAAGTCAAACTGGTGTTGTGTTTACATATTGAGCTTAAATATAATCATACGATATATGTAAGCAAACTACTCTTATACCTAGGTGAATGCACACACATGAACTTGAATCTTTAACTCTTGATTGCCGTGTGTTGAATTCCTGTAAAGAGAAAAACAAACCACAAAAACTAGAAAACATATTAGCTATAAATTGTTTGACAAATCATCATCAAAAGCATAGGGCACGTTCTGAAAGCTCTTTTGAGACCTGAACCTCGGTTCTCGCGATCTAAGCCATCAACAGAGCCTGATTTTCCTCTCGAGTTGAAGCGAACTTGTTCTGATTGTCAACGGGAAGCAAGCTCGACTCAAGCATTGAGTGAGACATCATTTCGCCACCCAGAACCCACGTTAAACAAAAGAGAAATTGAACCAACCTTCTCCTCTTCTGTACTCGATAAAGAGCGATTGTAATGAAACTCTTACCAAGCAATAGAGTCTTTTCTCAAAGCTAATATAGTTAAGAATATCAATCGTTTAATATTTTTCGGGACCCTACACTGACATCTTCAAAATGCCGTCCCCGTCTCTCTTTATAAAGAAACGCGTTCATCTCCCCAACCTATAGAACCCATACCCAACAAAACGGTACAAAAAAAAAAAAAAAAAAAAAAAAAAAAAAAAACAAAAAAAAGGAAAAAAAAAAAAAAAAAAAAAAAAAAAAGAGAAGCAAATGGGCTCAGTTTCACCAGAAAAGCCACACATAGTCCTAGTACCATACCCAGCTCAAGGCCATGTAACCCCTGCACTCAAACTAGCCAAGCTCCTCCACGCCTACAACTTCCACATAACCTTCGTCAACACAGAGTTCAACCACATCCGCCTCCTCAAATCTCGAGGGCCTTCGGCTCT
>NC_033796.1:43902492-43920579 GCF_001876935.1 Asparagus officinalis | reverse complement strand
CCGACGACAACGCCACGCAGGACATCCCTGCGCTGTGCGACTCCACCACCAAGAACTGCTTGGCTCCGTTCAGGGAGCTCTTGGTTAGGCTTAACGATCCTTCGTCTGGGGTTCCGCCGGTGACCGGAGTTATTACGGATGGAGTTATGAGCTTTGCTCATGATGCTGCTCAGGAGCTGGGGATAGTTGATGTCATGTTATGGACTGCGAGCGCTTGCGGGTTTGTGGCCTACCTTCACTATCGTGAGCTCGTAGCAAGAGGATTCACGCCACTCAGAGGTAATTAATAACAAGTAATAATCAAAATCAGTTGTCAGTTTGAAGTTCAGTTCAATTTTCTTCGTCCAGAATCTGACCGGAAGGTAAGTTCTCATAGTAAGAAATCTGCGACGGTCCACGGAACATATGAAGAAGTATTATAGCATATTCTTGAGGACGGGTAAATATTAGAAATTAAACCCCTCCCCCTTAACTTTAGACGATTATTAGAAAGCCCCTCGTAACTTTCAAAATATCAGAAAACCCCCATTAACTTAGGACATTATTAAAAAACGCTCCTTAGCTTTCAAAATATCAGAAAACAATGTCTCAACTATAAGGATTATATAAAAAATACCCCCTTTAACTTTTAGATTTTATAAGTGAACGCCCTTTAACTTTGGGTTTTTATCAGAAAACTCCTCTAAATTTAAGGGGTTTTCTTATAAAACTCAAAGTTAAAGGGCCTTTTCTGATAATCATCCAAAGTTAAGCGGGTTTCATGATATTTAGCCTTTATTTTTTTTTAAGATGGCCCTTTTTAGCACTCACATAGTGGCTTCAGTGTTTTAAAGTTTGCTTAGATATATATTTGTGGCCAACAAGATTCAAACCTGGATTATTATGAAACCATTTCAGAGGTCTCTCTAGTCGCTACACAAAAACTTCAAAGTCGTGCATCGGGTGTAAGTTTTCTTTAAAAAATCCGCTTTAGATATGTGGCTTATCAGAATTGAATTTGTACTGCACAAATACCAATGTTTAAGAACATTGCTACTACACCAAAGCTCTAAAGTTATGGAGAGGATTGAGAGATATAATTTTATGTTCTTAACACATATATAGATCCTCCTAGATATTACTTTCAATAATAGTACATAATTTGTTGTTATCTCTGAGTTATGAGAGTAAAATTATACGGCAACATGTGCTTCATTGATCATCTGATACTGAGATTTAGGATGAGATTGGAATTAGATGGAGTTGGGATCGATATATCATTTTTATCTCTGATTAGTTTATTTCTGTTCATTTAGGTGCCATTTGGCAAGGCGTTAAGAAAGAAAGATTAAAGAGAAGGGTTAACTAAATTAACCATTTGTGAAGGGTTATATAGGTATGTTGTAATTCCATTTGGACGGGATAGTTTACATGAAGGGTTAATCATTTTGTGTTTGGCTAATAAAGAAGGGTTAAGAAGATTGTTTGGCTGATAAAGAAGGGTTAAGAAGATTGCTCACCCTAACTTTTTCTAAAACACCAAAATTAGCCTTATTGAAAGTAGTAAAGTTAATAGTAATTATTTTATTAAAATAAATTGAACTAAAATTTGTGTTCATCTGAACCATAAGAATACTCTCATTTTTGTATGAAGAAGCCTAATAAAAATCAATTCAAATTTAAAAAATAAACAATATAGATAATAGTAAAAGATTATAATGTAGATTTAAAAGTGATCTATACTATATGACGATTTTAATTTTTCTAAAATTAAATAATTGCAAAAGTTTACATAGTAAATTTCAAAGTACATCAAAAATTAGCCTCTCACAACACACTATATATGACATGCCAAATAAAAATTTATTAAATTAGGTATAATTTACTTTACAAATTACAACAACAAATTGTGCTTGATACTATAGCCTAAGAAAAGTTCAATTCGTAAAAAGGAACTCCTTTCCGAGCACGTCAAAGGTCAAAGTTTAGCAAAACATTTTTGCATCATGGCTATTTGCAAAGACCAACATCAAAGAACAGACACGGTCACATGGGTTCACATAAGGGTGTCAGATGTCGAACTGTTGGCATAATTATATACCATTTGTTCGTATTACCTTCAAGTGGCTATTTGTACAATTGAAAACCAATAGCGCTTAATTTTTCTAAAATTCTGTAACATGCCATCGCCGCGTGAGGAGGCACAGTAACTTTTTATTCCGCCATCACCGCGTGAGGAGGCACAGTAACTTTTTATTCCGCCTCCTTTCGCGGAATTGTTAACTCGTCATTACACAGGTTAACTGGCAGTTAAATGGTTGTTAAGGGTTTATAAGCCCATCAGCTTTTCTTTTGTTTGGGGGTTAACGAAGGGCTAAACCTCCTAAACTCCTTTATTAACCCATTGCCAAGTGGGGCCTCAAGGATTGGGATTAAAAAATATATCAAATTACCAAATGTCTCCTCGCCATCCCTCTTCTACTCTTCCCTAATCCATATAAATATTTTAACGATGTATTTAACATATTTAATATGCTTAATATATTAATAATATGTAATATAATATAATATGATAATAGTATATTAATATGTTAGTAAATCCTAAAAGGTGCAAAAAATATAAAGAAATTTGAAAATTAAAACTGGCTTCATTAATATTAAAAAAATTACATACAACAACCTCCGTAAAAATAAAAAAATTATAAACAATCTCTTCAAAATTTGAAAATTTTAAAGAGTCCTTTAAAAATAAAAAATTATAAACATTCCCTTGATATTAAAAAAGTTGCAAACAATCCTATTAAAGTCCAAAAAATAATGACACTCACAAAAGCACCCCTTAAAAATTAAAAAAATCCTCTTAAAATCTAAAAATTTCACCCTTTAAATTCAAAAAAATACAAAAAGTTTTAAGAAAAAAAAAAATACAAGCAACCCTCTTAAAATCTAAACATTAAAAATAGCCCCCTAAATTCCTAAAAATTTAAACAACCCTTTAAAATTTTAAAAATTATAAATAACCCTCTAAAAATCTATAAATTATAAACAACCACCTGAAAATTTTAAAGACTACAAATAACCCCTTTTGAAATCTTAAAAAAAAAATACTAACCCCTTTTAAAAAACAGAGTTATAAACATCCCCTTTAAAATATCTAAAAATTAAAAACAGCCTCCCTAAAGATTTAAAAATAGGAAATAACCCCATTAGAAATTTAAAAATTATAAAACCCCCCTTATTAACATATCATATAATAATATAAAAATATTAATATAATTATATATTAATGGCATGGGGAGGGCATGGGATCGGGGTATAATTGTCATTGAAAGTCCGCGGTCTTAATATCATGGAGAGTGGTGAAATTTCCAACTACCATTTTGAAGATTAGAGAGAAATACTAACCCTTCTCATGTCCCTGTCCTGGGTGAATAAAATTTGGATTAGATTGATATCCTAGAATATTGAAATCCTAGCACTAGTCTCATATTGAACCGAATGATGTCTATGTGATTGTTTATATGTTTATATCTTTTTAGGGTAAATTGCATTTACTTCTCCAAGATTTTCTCATACTTGTAGTTATCTGTAATTCTGAGTTGTGACTATCCCAAATGTTAGAGTGAATGAGTGATAAATATAAAATTTAGGGAGTTATCTCAAAATAGGTGTGTTTCGTAAATCTTACTGTAATATTTATCAAATATGTATTTAAGGTTATATACAAATATTTCGTTGCATATACTATCTAGGGGAAGAGTACATGGAGCCAGATACAAGGTCAGGGCTCCCCAAAATTTTGCATCTCGTGTAGCTTTATACAGAAGTTGATTACTAATCCTAAAAAAGCTTGAAGATGGTCCCTCCCAAAAAATTTAGCTCACATGGAAAGGCCTATCAGTGTGGTTAAATACCATTATGTATAACTATTAAAGGCCTAGCGTGTATGACCAATTAAAAGCTAGCCCCCAATTTAAAATTAAATGCCCAGTCAGAAATAAAAGAAATTGGAGGAATAAAAAAAAAGGGAAAGTGGTTTTCTTCAAAATTTAATATGAGATTTCTTTTGTTCAGTTGAAAGTTCTCACCCTATCCTTAAACTTCGTGAATTAGCAAATATCCTTTTGATTCGGTCAAACTGTACAATCTAATAATGTAAGTTTAATCTCGAAATGAGTTTTTCTAATTTACTTATTCAATTTCTAGTAACAGATGCGGATTGGGATCCTCTACTAAGGCATATTGCCTCCTAATATCTCCTAATGCATCTTCACCTTTCATTTTGTGCATAAGCACAAAATACGAGGAGGTACTATGCAATGAAAGGTGAAGATGCATTAGGAGATATTAGAAGGCATTATACCTTAGTAGATGATCTCAATCCAACAGATGCTGCATAAGGGGTTTGCTTTATTTTTTGTTGATATTTAGTGTCTCAAATTCCCAATGCTGTCGAGTTGATATCTTTAAATGAGGAACTTTGCTACAGGGACCCAAAATATGGGACCAATAGGGGGGGACAAGTGAGATGCCCCCCTCCTATTGGATAATGAGTTGGTCATTATTAATGATGACCAACTCATTATCTAATAGGAGGGGGACACTTCACTTGTCATCTCTATTGGTCCTATATTTTGGGTCCTTGATGAATTTTTCTTAAATGAGATGATACAAGTTTAATTTGAAGTTAGTGCTTTTTTACGAAATAAATTAGAAAACACTTATGTATATTGGATTGTTGGCCCTCAAAGATAAAGTTTCTGGCTCGGAGTACTTCAGTAGAGCAAAAGAGTTTCTTACAAAATCCCACATACTGATGGGTGGGTTTTTAGCGATTTACCTTTTCAACCTTATCTATATTTTCTACTTATTATTATTAGATAATCAAAATATTTTTTCCTCTCAGACATGAGCGACATTACCAACGAATATCTCGACGCTCCCATCGATTGGATTCCGGGACTAAAGAACATGCGTCTCAAAGACATCCCATCTTTCATTCGAACAACCGATCCCAACGACATCATGCTCAACTTCTTCATCCACGAAACAAGCAGAGCTTCAATGCCCTCAGCAATAATCCTCAACACCTTCGATGATCTCGAAGGCTCAGCCTTGGATTCACTATCAAAAGTACTCCCCCCTCTCTACACAATCGGTCCTCTATGTTTGCTCTCTCGTCTTGTACCTACAAGTAGCCCACTTGCAAGCATTGGCTCAAGTCTATGGAAGGAAGAGGACCATTTCATAAATTGGCTTGACGAAAAGGAAACTGGCTCGGTCGTTTTGGTCAATTTTGGCAGCATAACAACCATGACGAACGACAACTTGATGGAGTTTGCATGGGGACTTGCCAATAGCATGGCAAACTTTTTGTGGGTGATTAGGCCCGATCTTGTTAAAGGAGAGACTTCACTTCTTCCGCAAGAGTTCTTGAGTATGACCAAAGGGAGGGGTTTACTAGCGAGTTGGTGCAATCAGGAGGTTGTCCTGACACACCGGTCGATTGGTGGATTTCTGACACATTGTGGATGGAATTCGACAGTGGAAAGTATCAGTGGCGGTGTGCCGACATTGTGCTGGCCGTTTTTTGCAGAGCAACAGACGAATTGTCGGTATTTGTGTACCGAGTGGGCGATGGGCATGGAGATTGATAATGATGTGAAGAGAGAGGAGGTGGAGAGGATTATAAGGGAGTTGATGGAGGGAGATAAGGGGAAGGAGATGAGGAGGAGGGCTTTCGAGTGGAAGGAGACTGCACATAAGGCAACTGAAGAAGGGGGTGTCTCTTTTATAAACTTTGAGAAGGTAGTGAAGGAAGTACTCCTTCCAAAGAAGTATAAATGATTCAATATGTATTGCCAAGTTTATTGTTTACTGTACTGTGCTTGCGTTATAATGTTTTCCTTCCATAATAGCTTGCTCAGAGATATTAAAGGATTGGTTTGTGGAAATTCTAAAATCTATGCGTATGTTTTCAATATGTTAATTTGATGTGAAAAAATGACGTACGTTCATAGTTATCAAGTTGGATAGAAATCGATGTAGCTATAATTAGTAAAAATCCAGAGATGGCGAAGTTAGGAAGCGTTTTTTTTCCTAATGGGTAAACAAGCAAAATTTCTCATTACTAAAGTAGCAACGATAAAAAACAAGCTTATCTATACACTCATTAAAGATTCTCAATGTGAGAAGTCTCGAACAAAGAAAAACATCTAGTGATCAGGGAAAAATTGCATACAGCTATGCCATGCCCTGTTCGAACCCGAGTTCTTCATCAGCACCCTGCTATATATGTTGAATCTTAAGCTCAAGTACGAGTTGCTGGAGTGATTCTTCAGCACTAATCTACATTTGATTCTTCTTATCGCAAAGCTCCCATACGCGTGAGTAGACATCCAAGAAAGCATGCACTCAACACAAGTTCTTTAAAATCATACATTCACTAAGTAGACTCAAAATATTGTTGCAAATTGAGGCCACCTTAATTCTTCGGCAGGCAAATACTAGACCCTGCAACATTAGCTTTAATATGCTGACCCTAAGAACTAGTCCAAAGTTAATCTCCACATAATTGCTCAATAGATTTGATGGCTTTCATACATAGTACTGCATAAGGCACTTAAAATATTCTATCTAAATTTCCACACTTATCAATGAAGGAACAAGAGAGGGATTCTATTTGGGACTACGATGGAGATTGTTGTTTTACGGAGGAGAAGAACTCGTCTCTATTTATGGGCGTTCCCTCTCTACCTGCGTCCCCAAAAGATCTGCCCAGTATCTCTCTAAACCGAACTCTCCGTAAGACCCGTTCTCCAACGGAAGAAATCCCAGAACGTGAGATATTCCCAACAACCGGGTCGGATCTTAACAGGTCGGATTACAGATTTGGCTCATGAGGCCAAAACCACTTACATCTCCCTCTTGGCCGAAATGGCCAAATGTTTTCCAAGCAGACACTCCCACTATCCGTGAGATGTGACTCAAGATGTAATTCCATACTCCCACTATCCGTGAGATATATGCACTTTTCACTCTACGTGAATAAACCGTGTACAATCATTATCCATGATCGTCTCTTTTCATTATTCATGAAAGTTCTTGACTTAGACATTTCTAAGTCCCATCAAACCAACATGTTTGATGAATGTACCTGCTGGGATATCCTTCGTCAAGGGATCAACAATCATGTCGCTAGTAGGAATATAAGTCACACTGACTTCTTCTTTCTCCATAATATCATGACTATAATGATATTGTATCTCAGTATGTTTTCTTTTAGAATTGTTTTCACCACTGTTGATCAAGTTGATGGCTGCTAGATTATCACAGTATATCTCAATTGGTCTATCCACCAAATAGAGATCCAAGTCCTTTAGGAACTGTCTTATCCAGACTGCATGAATAGCGGCCATACTGTAGGCTATATACTCAGCTTCTTATGTGTATCTTGTCACACATCCATGTTTCTTACTACCCTAAGAAACAGCTGCACCACAAAAAATGAACAAATGTCCGAAAGTGGACTTCCTGTCATTTTTGTCTCCTCCGAAATCAGCATCGGAGTAACCAAGAACCTCAAGCGAGTCTGCTTGATAAACTAATTGATGGCGCACAGTACCTTTCAGGTACTTTAAATTCCTTTTAACAACCTCCCAATATGCTGGACCAGGATTACTTTGATATCTACTAACAAAACTCACCGAATATGCTAGGTCTGGTCTAGTACACAACATTGCATACATCAAGCTCCCAACAGCTTGTGCATACGGGACACCAAGCCGTTTTTGCCATTCTCTAGGACATTGTTCTTTACACAACCGCTTTCCTATAACCAAAGGTGTTGGCATAGGATTACAATTCTGCATCCCAAACCTTCTAAGTATTGTATGCAAATACCTTTCTTGGTTTAAGCTTAACATTCTAGACTTTCTATCCCTAAGGATCTGTATACCAAGAACATATGATGCATCTCCCATGTCCTCTTAACATTCTAGACTTTCTATCCCTAAGGATCTGTATACCAAGAACATATGATGCATCTCCCATGTCCTTCATCTCAAATTCACTACTAAGTGCTGACAAGAACATATGATGCATCTCCCATGTCCTTCATCTCAAATTCACTACTAAGTGCTGACTTGATTCTGTTAAGCACTTCTATGTCATTTCCAGCCAGCAAAATATCATCCACATACAAGGATAATATTATAAAACTGTTGTCACTCTTCAAGACATATACACAGTTATCTAATTTATTTACAACAAAACTAAGTTGGATAACAGTATTGTGAAATTTGAGATACCATTGTTAGATGACTATTTTAAACCATATAAAGATTTCTTTAATTTATATACTTTGTTTTCTTGTCCTTCAACCTGAAATCCCTCAAACCATATAAAGATTTCTTTAATTTATATACTTTGTTTTCTTGTCCTTCAACCTGAAATCCCTCAGGTTGATTCATATATATTACTTTGTTTTCTTGTCCTTCAACCTGAAATCCCTCAGGTTGATTCATATATATTACTTCCTTCAACTCTCTGTTGAGGAATGCAGTCTTGACATCCATTTGGAAAAGTTCCAAGTCAAGATGTGTAACAATTGCTAAGATAATTTTAATAGAAGCAAACTTCGCCACCGGAGAATAAGTGTCCTGATAATCTATACCTGCTTTCTGAGTAAAACCTTTAGCAACTTATCGGGCTTTAAATGTATCAATGGACCCATCAACCCTATATTTCTTCTTTAACACCCATTTACATCCTATGGACTTCCTATATTCTGGTAAGTCACATAACTCTCATACATTGTTTCTTTCTATTGAGTCAAGCTCCCTTTTCATGGCCTCCAGCTATTGTTCTGATTCATGTGTGTTCATAGCATCCACATAATTCAAGGGGTCAGCTTGCTCATCTATGTCAATATCTACCGAGAAACAGGATGGTTCACATGAATACAGATAATAATCATCCATCCATGTAGGTGTTGTTCTGGGTCTTTTATTACCACTAAGGCTGACAGGTTGGACAGGTTCAGCTGGTTGATTTTCCATAGGCATATTCTCATTTAAGGGCTTATCTTCCATTATTGGATGATTTACTTCATCCACTATGTCCAGGTCATCGTTGGGAATATCATCTAAGTCTAGCAGAGGTGGTATTGCCTCTTGAACTTATTCCCTTTCCTCTAGATTTTCTAGAAAAATAGCATCTCTACTTTCAATGACCCATTTATCTTCATGAAAGAACCTATATCCTTTAGATTTTTTAGAATAGCCTATAAATCTACACTTTAAAGTTTTGAGATCCAGCTTATCTCTAGCCTGATATGGAATGAGAACATGTGCAACACAACCCCATTTTCTTAAGTCAATACTGTTTTTCCCCAAAAATCTTTGGAGAGACTAGAATATGACAACATACATCTCACTACATTCATCAATGTCCTATTTTTCCTTTCAGCCACACCATTCTGTTGTGGCATGTAAGGCATAGTGCTATGTCTCTTAATACCATAATGAATGCAGTAGATTTTAAATTCCTTTGAGTTGAATTCTCCACCTCTATCAGTTCTTAACACCTTAATATACCTTCTATATTTCCTTTCTACTTCTGTCTTGTATCTTTTAAAATATTCAATGGCTTCTGATTTTTTGTTTAAAAGATACACAAAAGTATACTTTGAGCAATCATCTATGAAGGTTATAAAATATTCATTATAACATCTGTCTTTACGCTTAACGGTCCACAAATGTCAGAATGAACTAACTCTAAAAGTTCACTTGCCCTCTGACCTTCAGGAAATGACTTTCTAGTCATTTTCCATGTTAAGGTGTGTTCACAAGGTAATGTCCTTACACCTGTCAGATTTGGTAACATATTCATTTTAATTATCTGATCTATCTTTCTATTACTATAGTGTCCTAGTCTTATATGTTATAGATCAAAATCAGATAAAAACACGAGGAATAAAGAAAATCAGAATTCTTATTGCAAATTTTAGGTTTTACAACGGAAAGACAGAACAAATCATGTTCGGGTACAAACTTGCCTAAGCAAATACTTTCTTGTCTTTTCCAATAATGACTCTATTATTGTAAAACCTAACTTCAAGGCCTTTCTTCAGGAGGGCTGGGACGGATATCAGATTATGTCTTATGTCAGGTGCATAAAATACTTCCTTAAGAACCATGATGCTGTCCCAAAGATCCAATCTGTACGAACCAATACCTTCAACATCTAGGTAGGTATTATTCCACATGTAAATCCTTTGATCTCCCTTCCTCAGTTCCTTGAAGTCGCATATCCCTTCCTTCGTCTTTGCAATATGTCGGGTTGCTCCCGAGTCAATCCACTAGTCACCAGTGTCAGTAGTTGCAGCATTGCACTCAATGACACCGATGAACTCCCGCTTACTGGATCCTCCTTGTTCTGGGCGTTTGGGACCGCCCTTGTTTTTTGCATGTGGACAGTTGGCTTTGAAGTAGCCAAACTTCCTATAGATATAGCATGATCTAGGAGGTCCTTTTTTACCGCGAGCGCGTTGCTGGCCAGTGTTGGCCTTCTTGTTTTGATGATGTTTAACAAACAATTTATCACTAATGTTGTTTGTCTAGTATTTGTGTTTTCTTATTTATTATAGACAAACAACGTAGTTGGAGGATGGATGGAATCGATTATTCATGATCATATCAAATGGAGGTTGGCGGAATTGTGGAGTGAAGCTTATGAAATTCAAGTTCAAGATCCAAGTTCAGCTTCATCCGTATAGTGTACCAAGTCAAGCTTATTGAAGATTAAGATTGCTTGGGTATATTAGTTTAGATTTATATTATGTGTGTTCAATACTTTAAGCTCAATCATATACACACATACACGTATTTGGTTTTATATATATATAGTCATATATATAAATACAAGTTTTGATTTTCTAGTTTAAATATGAAACAAATACATATTTATATATATACATGTTTGTTTTCATATGGTTAAGTTGTTTTGGTTTAGTTATGTAGATATGAAACAATATATATCTTCATATACACTTTTATTTGTTTCATATTCTATTGTATTTAGAAAATATTGTGTTTATAAATTGAAGACTTGTTCACACTATTTTCATATCTCGTATAATGTCTACAAATCCATTCTAAAGTGTTTCCAAGTTGTTTGAACTCGTTTTTGGAAAAATCAAGTTTTTTGTTCATGTACGTGCATGTGTCCGTGCATGTTTTTACAAAACAGATACGTTTTCACAATTGGGAAATGAGATTTGAAAAATTTCTTTGTTCACATATTTATTATTATATATACAAACATTTCCCTAAGTTTTACTAATTTTGGAGTTGTTTTATTATTTTTAATTGAATTTACAAAATCGAGTTTTTAGCAGTTTTTTAGAAACTGTTTATCTGTGTTCTAATATTTATTTCTCTCAACTGGGAAGTGATTTTTCAGAAATTCTTTCTCTAACATGTTCATCTACATGTCTATAACATTCCCTAAAACTTTCATGGTTTTTAGAGTTGATTTACTATTTTTAATTGATTTTACAAAAATAGAGACGCTGAAAAATCAGATCTGCCAGACTGCTACAGTACCCACGGTCGACCGCTACAGTCGACCGTGAAAGTTACTGTAGTATAACGGCTATATTTTCTTGGTTCCGATTTTTTGGGGATTTGCATCATTTTTTGGGCTTTTCTTTAGTTTTGGGTTGTTGTCTTGAGTTCTTATAAATACCCATCATCCCTCAACACTTAAATACAACAAGAGAATGTTTTAAAGAGTTTTAAAAAGAGTTTAAGCTTGTTTTAAGCTTGTTTAAGGGTTTGGTTTATGAAGAAAGTTTTACAAGAGCTTGAGGAGATTATCAATTATATTTTGGGCATTCAATCCATCTCTCTCTCTTGTCATCTAGAGAAGTTTTCCTAAACTCAACTCTAGCTTTTATTTATAATTATTTGTTGATTATCATTTCTATTAAAGTTAGTTTTATATTAAGTTTAGATTTGATTTTATCTCATTGTTACACACACCCACTTGAGCTTATTGTATTTGCATACATAGTATATGTGACGCCCCTGGGTTCACACAAGGCTGTAGTCCGAGGTGAAACCAGAAATGTCAAACCTGCCATGCACCACACCGTGCAATAACATGTTTCACCATCACAATTTCTATCTCTCTAGTGGAGTCAACAACAGGTGTAGTACAAAGCAAGTAAAAGGTTATACAAGAATCAACTGATGAAATAATAGAGATTTAAATTAATATTTCACCATCTAATATGTTGGAGTACAAATAAATGTCTGAAATAAATAAACTGGAATTCTCATCAAGTCTCAAAATACAAAATGTCTGACCAGAGAAAATAAGGCACACAGCCTTTACAACTTCTAGAATAAAACTCTCAAATGTCTAAACAGAAGTCTACAGTGGAGCTCAAAGAAAATATAACTAAAATAGATGGCTGAAACTAAAGTGCATCGCCGTCAACCTGCGACTCTCCGGGCTCCTGGCTCGTTACCTGAAAGGGGGGAGGGACAACGAGCGTCAAAGCGCTAGCGAGCAACATCACAACCAACCCCAAGGGATAGGGCTCGTTGTACATGAAAATACAGTTAATACATAATAATATAAATCATTTACACAAACATTAATGGGTGTTAGTACTTAGGGAAAATACAACACGAGCATAGGTACATCGAGCAAAATAATCCAAACAAGGAAACCCTCATGTATATACCTTATATCTCAAATTTGTAGATCCCTAAATATTAAACCCGAGGTTGGTCATAAGAAATAAATAAAGAAAAGAATACATACTCATCTCTACCAATAAAGTGTAAACATGACAAAACTACAATAGGTGTCATGCACAACCTAGTTAGCTATCATGTCCCAGCCTAATACAATATATCATGTACCCAACTTGATTACGTAACTTGCTCAAGATTTAGTAAAAGTCTAAAACATGATTAAAAATGAATTATAGTCCAACACGAGGACTTTAATGGATTATAGTCCAACACGAGGACTTTAATGGATTATAGTCCAACACGAGGACTTTTTAATGGATTATAGTCCAACACGAGGACTGCGCATAAGAAAGTGTGCATGTCTTATTCCCGAACATGCCCTACTGTACTGACTTAAACTTATGTCCGAAAGGTCATCTCACATGTATAGTTAAAATCATATTCACTGCAAATAAATACTCAAAAAAACGAGGCACTCCTCCAGTCCAAACGTGATAGATAGTACTCTTGAATATATAAACACGGTATACATATATACTCATATATATATACCCAGCAGATGATTTAAATAGAAGCACGAACGAAACAGAAAGAAAAATACTGCGATGAGTCGACTCGTGCTTAATATGAGTCGACTCAGCAGAACTCAAATAATAGCAGGAAAGGGCTTCATGAGTCTACTCATGACAGTCATGGGTCGACTCATGACTTATGGGTCGACTCGTATACTGACGAGTCGACTTAGCAGAAACAAAAAGACAACACAACTAGACTTCGTGAGTCGACTCATGACAGTCATGGGTCGACTAAACCTGTTGAGTCGACTCATGATGAGCCGTGGGTCGACTCACGGGCTGAACACAGCTTTTCTCCCAACTGTAACTTGTTCAAACGATCCACACTTCCATCTTAATGATCTACACTTCTATAGCCATCGATTCTTGACTATGATACAGTGAGAAAAACATATTTATCATGAGAAACGATTTTCTTGTAGGTTAAATCTAACATTTAACTCCTATTCATGAAAGAAAGCATTTAATCAAAATAAAACTCATATTTTTATTCTTTAAACAAAATTCCAGATCTGGGTTTTTATGAAAAACTTGTTGGTGGGGATTTAAAATCCGAAATACATGATTTCTAGCATTGACCCTAACAAGGGTCTTGATTTATACTTGAAAATAAGTCTTAGGCTCAATAAAATTTATGGAAAATAGTTATAAACTATTAAAAACATGGGAGAAGGGTTGGGCGAGATGTTACTCGCCTTAGAAGTGATGATGAACAAACCCCTTCGCTGCAATCCACGAAAAGCCGCTGAAAATCCCCAAAAATCACCCAAGAAATCCCAAAAACGAGCTAGGCTTTAGAGGGGGAGAAGAGGCTAGGGTTTCTCTAGGGTTTTCTGATCAAAAAGAGGTGTTTTCGGGTAGAGGGGAATATATACGAGTGGATAAACCCGACTCGAAACCCAAACAAACCCGACCCAGAAAACCAGAAAAAACCCTGATGAGTCGACTCATGACAGTCATGGGTCGACTCATGACTCATGGCTCGACTCATGATATAATGAGTCGACTCAGCAGAGACTAAAAAAAACAACATGACTCGATTTCGTGAGTCGACTCATGACAGTCATGAGTCGACTCATGGACTAGAAACTGGATACTCTGACTCTGCTGCATATGGTTCGAAATCTTGCACACTCAACTTCATTACTGATGTACATATACATACTCAAAAATCTACGGGGTCTTACATTCTTCCCCCCTTAAAAGAATTTCGTCCTCGAAATTCAGGAAATCACATCTAACTCATAAAGATACTTAAAAAAAAACATGACAAGGGTCTAATCTAACCCGCACACATATACATTTCGCAATAATGAATGCTAGTTAGCACATAGTGAAATTCATACTTAACCATCTAAAATGATAATATTCTTACTTAACCCCAAATCTAACGGAACTAGTACGTCGGGCGAAAAATCCAAACAAGGAACCCCCCATGTATATACCATGTGTTCCGTAAGATTAAGAATTAAGTAAAAATACCCCCATTCTAGTGTTAAATATAAGTATCAACATATACAAGTAAGAGGTCATATAATAATTACTTTAATTAGTTTTACCTTCTCGAACAAGTGTGGGTAGTCGCGTCGCATGTCCTCCTCGCGCTCCCAAGAAGCTTCCTCAACTCCACTTCTGTTCCATTGAACTTTCACCAATGGAATCACCTTGTTCCTGAGTCTCTTGACTTCTCTAGCAAGTATGGACACTGGGATCTCAATAGTCGATAAATCATCCCGAAGCTCAATCTCCGGTGCATCCAACACTCGCTGTCGCTCCTCATCATGCAAGTGTTTCTTGAGCATAGAAATATGGAATACATTGTGTATACTAGACATGGAATCTGGAAGATCTAGTCTGTATGACACAGCTCCAATGCGCTCCAAAATCCAGAAAGGTCCAATGTATCTCGGTGCAAGCTTCCCTCGCCTCCTGAATCGCTGTACGCCTTTCATAGGCGATACCTTCAGCATATGCAAGCTTCCCTCGCCTCCTGAATCGCTGTACGCCTTTCATAGGCGATACCTTCAGCATAACCAAATCCCTAATCTGAAACTCTAGGGGCATTCGCCTCTTATCTGCATAACTCTTCTGCCGACTCTGAGTAGCTAGAATCCGCTCCCTGATCAACGCTACCTTCTCGGTAGTTTGCCTCACAAGTTCTGGTCCAAGCATCCTACAGGGCCTCCCGTACAATGCCTCATACGGAGCCATGCCGATCGTCGCTTGATAACTGTTGTTATAAGCGAATTCTACCAATGGAATATGATCCTCCCAGCTGCCTTGGAAGTCAATGACACATGCTCGCAACATGTCCTCCAACACTTGGTTCACCCTCTCCGTCTGACCATCTGTCTGTGGGTGGAATACACTGCTATAAGACAGCTTGCTGCCAAAAGAGTCCTGAAAACTCCTCCAAAAATGCAAAGTGAAAACCGATCCTCGATCCGACACGATCGTATCCGGAACTCCGTGAAGCCGAACTACCTCCCGAATGAAAATCCTCGCATACGCCTCAGCTGTATAAGTAGTCCTTACTGAGATAAAATGTGCTGACTTCGTCAACCGGTCCACAATGACCCAAACTGAATCATTCCCCTTCTTCGACTTCGGCAACCCCACAATAAAATCTATGGAAATATCTGCCCATTTCCACTCTGGAATGGGTAAAGGCTGCAGTGTCCCTGCCGGTCTCTGATGATATGCCTTCAGCTGCTGACAGGTAAAACATCTAGCCACATAGTCTGCAATCTCTCTCCGCATACCACTCCACCAAAAATGCCTCTTCAGGTCCTTGTACATCTTGGTAGTCCCTGGATGTACTGTGTACCGAGTACGGTGCGCCTCGTCAAATAACTCCCTCTTCAACTCTGCACTGGCTGGCATGACCAATCTACCCTTCATCTGTAATCCTCCATCTGCTCCAATGGTCCAGTCCGCCTTAGGCTCTTTGGAAATCTCCCCCTTACGGGTTTAAATCCAAGAGTCCTCCAACTAAGCTCCGACAACCCTGTCACTCCAAGATGGCTGCACTGACATAGCTCCCAAGAATGCACTGGTTCCTCCAATCTCGGGTCTAATGTCAAACTGGATAAGAGTGATAAGATCTCTGTACAAAGAACACCTCAAAGCCGCAACTCGATGCCAATGCTTCTTACTCAAAGCATCTGCTACGACGTTCACCTTCCCTGGATGATACTGAATCGCGAACTCGTAGTCCTTGATAAACTCAATCCATCTCCTCTGCCTCTGATTGAGTTCCTTCTGAGAAAAGAGGTACTTCAGACTCTGATGATCTGTGAATAACTCAAACTGCACTCCATATGAGTGGGGTAGTTCTGCTCATGTACCCTCAACTGCCGTGAGATATAGGCCACTACCCTCTGAGTCTGCATCAATACGCCTCCTAAGCCTGCCAATGATGCATCTGTATACATAACAAATGTCCTGTCACTGCTCGGAATAGTCAAAACCGGCGCTGTAGTCAACTTAGTCTTCAAAATATCAAAGTCCTTCTGGCACTCCATGCTCCATATGAACTGTACACCCTTCTTCGTAAGATGTGTAATAGGCGTCGAAATCTTCGAGAAGTCCTGAATGAACTTCCTATAATACACCATCTTCGGTGGTTCCCAATCAAGAACTGCTGCGACCTTAGCTGGGTGCACTGCTATACCGTCCCTACTGATAACATGGCCAAGAAATCTGACTTCTGAAAGCCAAAATTCGCACTTGCTGAACTTAGCATACAGCTGATGCTCCTGAAGAGTCCTCAATGCTATCCGTAGATGCTCCTCATGATCCGCCTCCGACCTCGAGTAAATGAGAATATCATCGATGAAAACGATCACGAACTGATCTAAGAAGGGATGGAACACCCGGTTCATCAAGTCCATGAATACCGTAGGTGCATTGGTCAATCCAAATGGCATGACCAAGAACTCGAAAGAACCATATTGAGTAAGAAAGGCGGTCTTGGGAATATCCATCTCCCGAACCCGCAACTGATGATAGCCAGAACGAAGATCAATCTTCGAGAAATACTGCGCTCCCTGCAACTGGTCGAACAAGTCATCAATCCTAGGTAGTGGGTACCTATTCCGGATAGTGACATTGTTCAACTCTCTATAATCTATGCATAATCTCATACTACCATCCTTCTTCTTCACGAAGAGGACCGGCACGCCCCACGGAGAATGACTCTGGCGAATAAAGCCCTGAGCTAATAACTCGTCCAACTGGGTCTGCAGCTCTCTCATCTCAGCTGGTGCCATGCGATAGGGTGCGTGGGATATCGGGGCTGTGCCTGGCTGCAACTCAATACAGAACTCAACCTCTCTCACAGGAGGTAACCCAGGTATGTCTTGAAAGACATCCTGATAATCTGAGACAACTCTAGTCTCCAATAACTCAGCTCCCTGATTCCGTCGCATCACCTCCTCGATGTATGCCAGAAATGACTCCGCAAATCGGTTGCCCTGAGAGGTAGCTACAATCATCTCGGACCCATCGGACGCTCGCAACTTGACTGTCTTCGCAAAGCAGTCAATACTAATATGGTAGGAAGACAACCAATCCATACCAAGAATGACATCGAACTCGGACATATGCAACACTATCAAATCCACTATGAACTCCGACTCGTCTAGACTGACGGTACACCTCCTACAAACGCTCTCCAGAAGCGATACCTCACCTAAAGGGGTGGAAACAGATAGAGGGGTGTCTAGGGGCTGAGCTACGAGCTGGAGTCTAGCCATAAATGCATG
>NC_033796.1:43895865-43901425 GCF_001876935.1 Asparagus officinalis | reverse complement strand
GCCATGATGTCCACCAAATACTGAGGAGCCTGCTGTGGCTCGGGTGGAGCCTGCTGAGGCTCGGACTGAGCTGGCTGCTGCTCCGATGGAGTCTGCTGTGACTCTGCCTGGGTAGCTCTCCTGGTACGCGGTCTACCACGTCCTGCCATCTCTCTGATCATAAGAAAATAAGAGTCTATGAGTCAAAATAGACTTCTATAAATAGCGTATCACAATAAGATTCTCACAACATATAGTATTGCACAAATACTTTAAACTTATACAAAAATAGTTGTCATAAAAAAAAATTCTCAAATTTTGAGATATACGCATATATCGTCCTCACTCATACTAGAAAATCCTTACGGACTCTATACATGAATCCTAGGAAACTCTATCCTAGCTCCACGACCCGACACAGGATGATCCTAAGGATACTGGAACTAGAGCTCTGATACCAACTGTGACGCCACTGGGTTCACACAAGGCTGCAGTCCAAGGTGAAACCAAGAATGTCAAACCTGCCATGCACCACACCGTGCAATAACATGTTTCACCATCACAATTAACATCTATCTAGAAGAATCAACAACTGGTGTAGGTACAAAACAGGTAAAAAATAATACAAGGAATACTGATGAAATGATAATAGTCACATAAATATCTCATCATCCAACAATACAGAAATACATAGTCAAGATCTGAGTAGATAAACTGAAATACTCAACAAGTCTCAAATACAAACATCTGACGATAAGGATATAAGGCTCACAGCCTTTACAACTTCTAGAATAATACCCTCAAATGTCTAACCTCACTACAGTGGAGACCAAAGAAAATAATACATAGCTAGAAAGTAAAGCTGAACACTAATGTGGTCCGCTATCAACCTGCGGCTCTCCGTGCTCCTGGCTCGTGACCTGAAAGGGGGAGGGACAACGAGCGTCAAAGCGCTAGCGAGCAACATCACAACCAACCCCAAGGGATAGGGCTTGTTGTATATAAAAATACAGTTAATACATAATAATATAAATCATTTACACAAACATTAATGGGTTTTAGTACTTAGGGAAATACAACACGAGCATAGGTACGTCGAGCGAAATAATCCAAACAAGGAAACCCTCATGTATATACCTTGTATCTCAAATTGTAAATCCCTAAATACTAAACCCATATATATATACCCAGCAGATGATTTAAATAGAAGCACGAACGAAACAGAAAGAAAAATACTGCGATGAGTCGACTCGTGCTTAATATGAGTCGACTCAGCAGAACACAAATAATAGCAGGAAAGGGCTTCATGAGTCGACTCATGACAGTCATGGGACGACTCATGACTTATGGGTCGACTCGTATACTGACGAGTCGACTCAGCAGAAACAAAAAGACAGCACAACTAGACTTCGTGAGTCGACTCATGACAGTCATGGGTCGACTCAACCTGTTGAGTTGACTCATGATGAGCCGTGGGTCGACTCACGGGCTGAACACAGCTTTTCTCCCAACTGTAACTGTTCAACACGATCCACACTTCCATTTTACTGATCTACACTTCTATAGCCATCGATTCTCGACTATGATACAGTGAGAAAAACATATTTATCATGAGAAACGATTTTCTTGTAGGTTAAATCTAACATTTAACTCCTAAACATGAAAGAAAGCATTTAATCAAAATAAAACTCATATTTTTATTCTTTAAACAAAATTCCAGATCTGGGTTTTCATGAAAAACTTGTTGGTGGGGATTTAAAATCTGAAATACATGATTTCTAGCATTGACCCTAACAAGGGTCTTGATTTATACTTGAAAATAAGTCTTAGGCTCAATAAAATTTATGAAAAACAGTTATAAACTATTAAAAACATGGGAGAAGGGTTGGGCGAGATGTTACTCGCCTTAGAAGTGATGATGAACAAACCCCTTCGCTGCAATCCACGAAAAGCCACTGAAAATCCCCAAAAATCGCCCAAGAAATCCCAAAAACGAGCTAGGGTTTAGAGGGGGAGAAGAGGCTAGGGTTTCTCTAGGGTTTTCTGATCAAAAAGATGTGTTTTCGGATAGAGGGGAATATATACGAGTGGATAAACCCGACCCGAAACCCAAACAAACCCGACCCAGAAAACCAAAAAAAACCCCGATGAGTCGACTCATGACAGTCATGAGTCGACTCATGACTCATGGGTCGACTCATGATATAATGAGTCGACTCAGCAGAGACTAAAAAAAACAACAGGACTCGATTTCGTGAGTCGACTCATGACAGTCATGAGTCGACTCATGGACTAGAAACTGCATACATAGTATATTAGGGTTGTGAGAGATTGTAACTTTGAGTTGTGCTTAATTGAGTTCTCCCCTTATATGAGAGAACAAATCATTTATTGTTACATTGTGAGATTGTAAGGTTTTCGGTGAGCTAGAAAACCGAGTGTGTTGTGAAGTTTTCGGTGAACTAGAAAACCGAGTGTGAGGAGTGACGTTGATCGGTGAGCGTTGAAAACCGACACTGTGAGGTGTAAACGTTTTTCGGGTGAGCGTAGAAAACCCGGTTGTGATAGTGGATTTCTCCCCGGGAGTAGGGAGCGGAGACGTAGGACGGAAGGTCCGAACTCCGTGATCATATCCTGTGTTTGAGTTTGCTTTGGCACACTTAATCTTATGTTTATATTTCTTGTCGCCATTGTCCATAGCTCATTATTTATATCATCCACTATCTAGTTCATATTGTTTATCCTTGTGTTAGTTTATATCCTTGCACATACTTTATCCTTGTGTTAGTTTATATCCTTGCACATACATTGCCTATATCTCTTTGTTAGGATATATCTTGTTGTTCATATTGCTTATTCTAGGTCATATATCTTGTGGTATTTCATACTTGCTAGGATAACTCATTAATTAATTTTAATTGGCATTTAAATCGGATTAGGTTAGCATAAGACCCTAATCACCCCCCTCTAGGGTCTATCAATTGGTATCAGAGCTTGGTGCTCTTTGATTTAAGGTCTAATTGCCTTGAGTTAAAGATCCAAGTTATCTTATTGTGCTAATCTTGTTTTGATTACATTTGTATCTTGCTTGCATATTTTTATAAATTATGGATATGAACGATGCATCTTGTTTAGGTTATGCCATCAATATTGCTACTAGATTAGACAATTTCCCCTATGCCCAATGGTGTGTTAGATTTAAACTATTTGTTAGATCTAAACATTTTGATTTATGGGAAATTATAGATGATGCTTATATTGTGCCCATTTTGGAGAAATCCAAGTGGAATAAGAATGATCATCGTATGTTTACAATGAACAATATTTTGTTAGAATATTTGCTAAATGCTTTTAACTCATCTCTCTCTAACAAGTTTGTTCATTTTGATAGTGCTTACACCTTATGGAAATTTATTGAAGCACATCAAGGGAATTTGGAGGCGATCCGACAAGCTTTGGCGGATCCGGCTTCAAGTTCATGTGGAGCTTCATGCACACGGCCACTAGGCGATAGCCCTAGTGAGGTTTGCGAGTTTGAATCCATTAATGACTTATCTAGTGATGAACTTGCATGTGCTAGTGAAAAATTATTGCATGCCTATAACAAATTGCAAAATGATTTTAATGATTTAAAAAGCAAGCATGATGTTTTAAAATCCGATCATGAGAAGCTAGTGTCCAAATTTGATGTCATTGAAAATGAAAATACTATGCTTAAAGAAAGCAATGACTTATTAAATTTGGAAAATGGAAATTTGATTTCATCTATTGCTAGCCTATCTCATGCTAAGATTGATGCCATGTTAGAAGTAGAGAACATAAAAAATAACACTGCTTCATTTATAAATGACTATTTATGTTCTACTTCTAAAAATGCATATGTGCCTAAAAATGAAGATTTGAATCTTATGAATAAAAGCATTTCATCTTTAGATTCAACTTTGAAAACATGCATTAATAATCATAAGAGGCTTATGGATATGTGTGCCAAGTTTAAGTCATCATCCACTCATTATGCATACATATATAGCAAAGTTTACAAATGCTCTAATTGCGGCCAAAAAGGTCATTTATCAAAATTTTGCTATGATGCACACAAACATAAGAATTCTAATGCTCCTTGTGCATCTCATGTAGCTTCTTCATCACATAACTTACACATTCACATGCTCATTCTCATAAAGTTCATCATAAGCATGATAGTGTGTTCAAATGTGATCTTTGTGGTCGTTTTGGTCACTTGGCAAAATGTTATTTTGATTTGAAAAAGAAATCTTATTTGCCAAATGTTTCTAGTAGACCACATGTTTTTAAATATGATGTTTGTGGTAGATTTGGCCATTTGGCAAAGTTTTGTTATGATTTGAATAAATATTCAAACTTGCCAAATTTCTCAAGTAAACCACCTTTGTTTAATAATGTTTCTCATTTGCAATATAATTTAAAAGAAAAATCTTTATTTGCAAATGATTCCCGTGCACGAGCTAATGGTCCACAAAAACAAATGGATCTCTTTCATTGCACAAATTGCAATCGGAAGGGTCATTTGAGTGATTATTGCTTTGACCGTGTTAGTGCACTAAATGCACCCAAATGGGTTCATAACCCAAGAGATTTGAGATTTAATGATAGGGGTCATGTCCCTAAATCTTTTGGTACCAAGAGTTCTTGGGTACCAAAACAAACTTAAATTTTAAACCAAAAATTTTAGTGTTTTTATTTTTTTTTTGGTGTTGAAAAATTATACTTTAAACTTTTGAACATGAAAACATTTTTTTTATTGATCAAATTCTTTTGTTTTCATGATTATTGGTTTTGTTTTGATGAGAGGTTTGTACTTATATAACCCTCCGGATTTATTGGGTGTTTATTCCCAAATCTTGTTTACCAGGTGCTAAAATGTTTATATGGGTTGATACTAGCTCAAGAGCTAGATATAATTACCTCTCTTGATTTTTGAAAATCAATGATGATTTGGTTTTATGATTTAAATTTTGATTTATGATTTTTTTGGTTGATTCGTTTTCATTTGAAAACTTTTTGCATGATTCTCATATTCCTCTTCTTTTGATTTCATAAATCTATTCTTTTATATAGTTTTTATATTTTTTGTGTTAATGAGACACTATTTTCATATTGACATATTTATATGTGTTCTCGTTATCTTTTTGTATGTGAGTGACATTTAGCATATTCATGTATGCTTGCTCACATGTTTTGCCTTGATCTTTATTGCATATATTTTATATGGCATTTTGATAGGGGGAGCTATTCCCTATTCTATGTTTGTTTTTATACTCACCTATGCTTATTGATAGGGGGAGCTTTCGCTCTCTTAATTTTTTTTGTCCCCTTTTTGATGTTGTCAAAGGGGGAGAAATATTGTGAGTATATTCTTTCTTGTTTATATGCATGAGAATTATAAATTATATATTCATTTCCTTCATGCATATATTTCTTTTTGGAAATTATTTGTCATCATCAAAAAGGGGGAGATTGTTGGCCTTCTTGTTTTGATGATGTTTAACAAACAATTTACCACTAATGTTGTTTGTCTAGTATTTGTGTTTTCGTATTTATT
>NC_033796.1:43895215-43895795 GCF_001876935.1 Asparagus officinalis | reverse complement strand
AATCATATACATCTTTTATTAAGTCTACAAAATCATTTTGTAATGTTTCAAAACATGGTTAAGCTAAAATGTCAAAACTCATATGTTCACGTTTTCATGTTTTGGACTATTTTGCAAAATAATGATATTTCTCATTTGGGTGGTTCTTTTTATAAACCAGTTTTTATAGCATGTATATTATCATGTCTACAATCATTTCACAAAGTTTTACATTTTTCTGAATTTATTTGATATTTTTAAACAGGGTTTCAAAATCAGAAAACAACTTTTAAACCTGTATTTCATATGTCAGTTTACGGTCGACCGTCACGGTCGACTGCGCCTTTGTTTTTCCCCGTGGAGCCATCAACAACTTTCACGGTCGACCGCCATGATCGACTGTCAGCTCGAATTTTCCTACGGTCGACAGCCACGGTCGACCGCTAAAGTCTCTAGAAAATTCTCAGCTTTGAAAGTGGCTCGCGTTCGACCGCGAGATTTTTACGGTCCACCGTCGTTCACTCCAACGGCTATTTTTGTACAGAATCTGATTTTCGATTCTGTGGGCTTTTTGGTCTTTTGTTTGGAGTTTTTGGCTGAG
>NC_033796.1:43891436-43894215 GCF_001876935.1 Asparagus officinalis | reverse complement strand
GGCACAACCTAAAGGCTAAAATTGTTGATTTAAGAGCCCAATAATATCATACGCATGTCAATATCCAAAAGTCAAAAATAAAACAAGTTCGACGGCAACCCAAGCCAATGTGTGAGAAATCAAACTGAACAGCGCTTTGAGCGGCATATGATGACTGGTGACGGGCAACAACGCGACTGCGAGAGCTGGGTCCACGGCAACGGAGTCTACTGCAGGAGCGGGCGAGGAGTCGACGGCAGACAGCTGGGTCACAGCGGCAGGAGCTGGGCGACGGATTTCGGCGAGAGTGGTTCACGACGACGAAGCTGGGTCACGGCGAGAGCTGGGTCACGGCCGGCGGGAAGAGGCGACGGAGTCGACGGCGACAGCTGGGTCCGCAGGCAGGATCAAGGCCGACTCGGGGATTTTCGCTGAGAGCTGGGTCACGTGCGGCGAAGCTGGGTCACGGCGAGAGCTGGGTCACTGGCGGCAGGAGCGGGCGACGGAGTCGACGGCTGACAGCTGGTCACGGCGGCAGGAGCCGGCGACGGACGATTTTTTTTTTAATTTAGAACCGGGTGAAAGGGAATTTTGAGGAGAGAGGTTTATTAATGGGGAAAGGGATATTTTAGGGCTTTTAACCTTGCCTTCTGTATATAATACAATTATAAATGGTATTGTAATTTTAGAATTTGGGTTTAAAGATAAATACAGAAAAAGAGTTGGGCTTAGAGATACAAACAATATTGGGTGGGTTTAAAAGTAAATGGGAGTAAACAAATGGACCTAAAAGTAAAAATCCCTAAAAACAATCTTGTCGCGCTTTACTAAGGGGCTGTTGCCGCAAGAGGTGACGACAACGAACCCAGTGGGCGAGGAGGAAACCAACGGGGGCCCCATACGGACAGCCTCCACCGAGGAACCGGGTTCCTTCGCTTAGCAGGCTCTACGCCAATTGGCCCATCACTTCGCGGGACAGGATAACTAGTGTTCCGCCCTCGAAGTCAATCTCTCGCTTAATTGCATCCTGCTCGTACTGCCACTTTTCTCATCAACACCACCACCATAAATAAGTTGTACATGCAGGGTAGGGTACAATAATAGTCTCCATAATTAGCAAAGAGACGCCTTAACTTCGCCACTGACTTTGGCCTGTTCCTCTGAGCTCACTCTCATGGCTCCTAGCTTCTCTCCCCTTCTCTCCCTCTCCCTGATCTTCATCTCCTTCATCGATCTAGGCGCCCCTGTCGTAGCCCAACTGCAGCCTGGATTCTACGACGGGCCGTGCCCGGACGCAGAGTCGACGGTCCGGGACGTCGTTCGTCGAGCCATGGGAAGAGAACCGAGGAGTGCGGCCTCGGTCATGAGATTGCAGTTCCACGATTGTTTTGTTAATGTAAGTTTTCAGCTAGGTAGTTTAATTGGTTGATGGTCATTAGTTTCGATCTGGTTAACCTGACAAGAGTACCCTCTGAACCACCTTGGAGGTTTTGCACAAAACCCATAAATTAAATTTGTCAAGTCTTGAAAACCTCCTGGTTTCCGAAATCGTACTAAACGAGCTCCTGAACCCTGTGTTAATGGATTGAATAAGACGTCCTAAAACTAAACGCCTCGGCTTTGGGTTGTTTTGTGTCCTCTAATTACTGTGGTGTGTGCATGGTTTTCGAGCTAGGGATGCGATGCGTCCTTGTTGTTGGACGACACGGATACCATGCTCGGAGAGAAGCTGGCCTTGGCCAACATAAACTCGCTGAGATCGTACGAAGTGATCGATGAGGCCAAGGATGCTTTGGAGGCGATTTGCCCCGGGGTCGTCTCGTGCGCGGATATCGTTGTCATGGCTGCGAGGGATGCCGTTGTTTTGGTACGCATCAATCAGTACTGTAATTAATTCTTTAGGATTTTTAATTAGGGGATGCATGTTGGATATGATGAGTACGGCTAGCTATCTCATTTAATGAGCTGTTAAAGTATAACGATGAGGTTCATCTATTGAGCTACTTAAAAAAACGTATGGATGATATATCTTTTAGTAGCCTATTTAAACTGAATATATATTATATATATATATATATATATATATATTATATATATACTTTTATATAATATATATATAAATATATAATAGTATTATATATATATATGATACAGATAAGCATTCTTGAGTATAACTTAAATTTAGTCTTTTTAAGTGTAGATACACAAGAGGAATTAGAATCAATAACCCTCATAGCCATGATTATGCAATGAACTGAAGCTCGAGAAGTACAAAGGCCCACTCTTGGTAAATGTGGGCCATAATGCGCGTGAATGCATAATCTTTGGTGTGTGGCAACAATTTTTTTTCCTCATACTCTTGCGCACAAAAATTATTTTTTTGTTTTTATTTTTTTGTTTCCCTAAAAACTGGGAGTTTCTTTTCTTGTTGGAGGTTCTAAAGGTTTAATTTTGCACTTAACAAAGACTTTCTCCGAGTTAATGCATGGATCTTTCTCATAAAGAAAACGACTTAAAAAGCAATATTTTGACATGAAGTTTTCACATAACAATCCCAATTTTGTGCCATGTTCAGCTAGGAGGGCAGTTATAACGCTTTACACCGCTAAATTTTGAATGCCCCATTGATGAAACATAAACCCATGGAATTTACTACACACCATTCTATCTGAAGCTCTGCTCTGTATCCTTTTCGTGTATATGTAGAGCGGAGGTCCAGATTGGGAAGTAAAACTCGGACGCTTAGACAGCCTGACGGCGAGCCAAGAAGACTCGGACAACATAATGCCAAGCCCACGAG
>NC_033796.1:43889321-43891364 GCF_001876935.1 Asparagus officinalis | reverse complement strand
GCTTCTCCATCGCCTTCCGCCTCTACAACCAATCCGGCACCGGAAAGCCCGACCCCGCCATCGACCCAACCTACCGCCATCATCTCAACCGCCGGTGCCCAGTCAACGGAGACGGGAACGTGACCGAGGGTCTGGATTCGACACCGGTGGCGTTTGATAACCGGTATTTTAGGGATTTGGTTCGGGGGAGGGGGTTCTTGAATTCGGACCAGACGCTGTTTTCGGGGAGCGGGGAGACGAGGGAGGTGGTGTCGAGGTTTAGCGCCGACGAGGAGGCCTTTTTCGCGGCGTTTGCGGAGGGGATGGTGAAGATGGGTGACCTGCAGTCGGGGAGGCCCGGAGAGATTAGGCGGAACTGCAGGAGGGTGAACGATCACGTGTCGGAAATGATGTCGTCGGAGTCATGAGTCTGGCAGAATATTTTTTTGTTTTCAGTGTCGCATTTGCTGCAGAAAGAGCAGCGTTTGGCAAAAGTATATCACCGACTAGACTGTTACCGTTTCTGGGGTTGCAGTAGCTGTTAATGCCGGACCAGGGTTTGTTTTTCATGAAACATCATAGAATATGTATAATAGCAGCAGCAGCTTAATGTTATCAAAAACTACCGAACGTACAGGCTGTAGCATAGGGAGGAGAACTATAATGCGAAGCAGAGACAATCAAGAACTGACGGTGCAAGAGGGGCAGCTGATCAGCAGGACACAACCACGATTCCCTTTTAATTCACATAGGGCCTGTCTGGATATTCCGTTGTAAACCGCCTGATTGCCACAATTGAACTCCTGTGAAGTTTCGGATAAAAATTTTCAAAAGCCGACCTAGTTTCAGCGTCAGGGCTGAAACCAGGCCGGTTTTTGCAATTTTTTTGAAACGGGCCGTTTTTTGCAAATTAAAGTGTAAAGGGGTTGGTTTTGAAAAATTGTCCTCACAAAGTGAGGTGGTCCAGCTATACCTAACAGCTACAATAACTCCACCCCAAACAGAACGGGTTTTCTTCTATGAGTTAACTGGGAACTTCCAACTCAGCTACAGTAGCTGCTACATTAGCCCCCCATTTAACCAAACAAGCATCGTTTTTTTTGTTGTAATACTGTAGCAAGCTGACACAAACATATCTATAATGAGAGTAGCATGTGTTTGGCTGCTCCCTACTAACCTAGTCAAGACCTTAATTACGTTAGTTGTAAACCAGACAGGGGGATTGTTCAATCCTAACATGGATAAGGGCTTAAATTTGAACTAAGCAAATTAAATTTGGAGTCTTGGCCCAATGTTACCCAAACAACAATTCAACCTTTTAACTAGATTAGCTCCGCTAATTTGGATAGTTGGAGAGCTGCCAAATACCACCTAATATCCCACCAACAAAAAAACAGGAACTTTTTGGACCATGAACTGACTCATCAATTAGTACCAATGAATTTCAACAAGCTAGCCAAGTAGGGATAAAATAAAAAGAGTATGCTCAGTAAACTTCGCATTCCCCTTTGGATTATAATCTACAAATAGATTTTAATCCCAAGTGAATTACAATCTAAAATGTTTGGTAATATAGTGAATTATAGTCTATTCTCATGTATAACACCCGGCAATAAGTTCACAATCTAAAATGTTTGGTAATATAGTGAATTATAGTCTATTCTCATGTATAACACCCGGCAATAAGTTATAATCCATCAAAATTACCTAATATAGTGAATTATAGTCTATTCTCATGTATAACACCCGGCAATAAGTTATAATCCATCAAAATTACCTAAAACAAACATTACTTAAATTTACCAAAAATTTGCCCCTCGGGATTTAGTGAGAAATCACGAATGCATGCTTTCATGTCTGTCAAACCTTGTATCACATAATCCACCAAAAATAATAAAATAGACCACTGTTTTGTTGGGGTATGAGTTAAAATTAAACCAATTTTCACCATCCAAGTCCATTATCCACTGAATTGTTTTCCATTTCTGTTGCCTAAAACCAGAACTATAAATCAACAACAAAGAGAGGAACACGTGCACATATATATATATATATATATATATA
>NC_033796.1:43804076-43889116 GCF_001876935.1 Asparagus officinalis | reverse complement strand
GGATCATCCACAATGTAGCTCAATCAAGTGATCATCAATGACTAAGAAACTTAGTGGACATCCACTTAAGTTGACATAAGTTTCTCTCTCTCTCTCTCTCTATATATATATCTATATATATATATATATATATATATATATATATATATATATATATATATATATATATATATATATATATATATATATATATATATATATATATATATATATATATATATATATATATATATATATATATATATATATATATATATATATATATATATATATATATATATATATATATATATATATATATATATATATATATATAGAGAGAGAGAGAGAGAGAGAGAGAGAGAGAGAGAGAGCAAGACTCCTATCAACTTAAGTTGATGTCCACCAAAGTTTGTAGCCACACATTTATTAATATAAAACACATTTTTATATAATACAAAGATCCCTAGGCAATATGAGTGATTAAAAACTTTGATGGACACACTATTCCCTATCCACTTAAGTTGACACAAGTTTTCACCTACATATATATATATATATGAGAAGAGAAATATGAATAAACTTGGTACCAAGTTTCTTCATTGAACTTGGTAGTGAGGTGGTCAAATCCCCACCCTACATCACGCCTCGAAGAGAAAGACTCACCTACTTTTAAAAATAGGCTCCATCTTCGAGGCGTGATGTAGGGGTGGAGTTAAAATAAACCAGTTTTCACCATCCATATCCATTATCCACTGAATTGTTTTCCACTGCAGGTGCCTAAAACCACTTCACCATATGCCAAAAATGTTCCAAATCAAATTTTTTAATGTTTAACAATACCAGCACTATAAATCTACAACAAAGAGAGGAACACGTGCATATATATATGCATGCAAGATCTGTTGAAGAACAAACTAATACGATATAAGGATGTTTCATGTTTTAACTCGTTGCCTGGAAAATCAAATGACAAACAACAGACGCAACTCCACATCCTCAAAGGGAAATCATGGTCCAGACAAAAAAACTAAGGATTCAAAATTACTACTTAACACAGAAGACAGAAAGCCACCTAGTTATAAACTATAATCCTGAGTTCAAGCAGAGACTGAAGCAGTCTTGGCAGCTGCAGCAGAGAGCCTGGACCTCTTCTTTGCCAAGCTCTCACTGCGTCGGTCCCTCTGCTCCTTGAGCCTCGAGGCAAGGAGCTTCTGGTATTCTGCAGCTTCAGATTTGGCCTTGGCAACTCTCTTCTTCTTCTCTGCAATTCTGGCTCGCTTCCTTTGCAAGGTCAAGGGAGTCACAAGCCTCTGGATTTTTGGTGCCTTACTGCAGGTCTTTCCTGCAAAAACAATGGCAAAATTTGCTTCAGGACAACCCGGATCAATTGCAAAAGATTGTGACAACTTGAATCCACTAACCAGTCTGAATCTAAAAACAAAATGCTGTTTGTTCCCAAGGAATTTTTAAAATATTCTGGGAACATATGCAACCAAGCTTGAAGAGTTGTCAGGTTTATTTTCTTAACCTATTTTTTTTGCGTTTGTTTAGTTGAAAACCGAGGAAAGGAAATTGATCAAGATATCAAGAATCATCAGCAATTTCCTGTATCAGAAATCCTACCTTAAAGCTTTACGCTCAGATTGTATGAAAAAGTTATTAAACAATGAAAATAGTGGAAACTACATGTAAGAGCCTGAGTAAACAAGATAGATTAGCAACTGACGCTTGTATCATATGAGTTGCCATGCCTCTTATTGTCACCTGAAACTAACAGATTGCTTATTCAAAATGTGGAAAAGTCTAAAACCTCTCATGTTTTCCATTCATCCATCAAAATTGACAGAAAAAGCGAACAATGGGGATTCTAAAATTTCTGACTTTATCAGTCATATCCGTCTAATCCTGGAGCTTAACAGGCCCTAAAGTAAAGAGTAAAGATTTGATTGATAATTATTGACAGAAGAGGGGAACGTCAAAGACAAAAAAGGTGTGCTCAAATAACATTAGAGTCTAATCACCACAGCAAAATGGCAATGAAAAGTTGTGTTGGGTTAAGATGTCAAGCCTGAATTTTTCTTCAGATAAACATTTAGAACACTAATGGGGCATCACACACTGATAGTCCGCATTACATTTAGACCACTAATGGGGCATTATGCACTGATAGTCAGCATTGAACTTATCTTAAGAAAAACTACCATCATCAATGAACAAACAGTTGAATCCTCTGGATGGAATATTATATTAAAAATTATTATAAAATGAAGTGTATGATGAATGTACTCTTTTTTAGAATAAGAGAATGGAAGCATTGGCTAGAGAATTCACATTTATTTGTAACGAGGAGAGATAAACACAAGAAATCATCACCAAGGTTGCTGATAGCAGATCGCGGCGCGTCGCGGCGAGGTACCGCTAAGGCTATATCGGGCTATTGCGGTGAAATCGCGGCAAATAGCACACAGTCAAATAGCAGTTAAATTTAAATATATTTAAATATCCTAAATAATAAGAAAATTCATAAAAAATCTAAAAATTCAATTAGTTGTAAATTTCTTGTATTATCAGTAAATAACAATTAGTAGGCTTGTTGTATGAATGAAACTATGAAGAAATTCAAGAAATATAGCATCATAATATGTGTGATAGCGGGTTTAGCCGCTTTTAACCGCGAAAATCCGCTTTAAACCGCGAAAATCCGCTTTTAACCGTGAAAACCCGCTTTTAACCCGCTAAAATCCGCTTTTACACGCTATTCGAATGAATAGCGGATTTTCCCGCTTAAGCCAGCCGCGAAACCCCCACGCGTAGCGCTGAAGGGCCGCGACCGCTATTCGCGCCGCTATAGCCCCGCTATTGGCCGCTATTTACAACACTGATCATCACTATATAAATTATGCTTGAATATACCACCAAGGGAGAACTTTTATACTGGCAAAACCAATATCATCACTTTTCCCCATTTAAGATCAACATTATACTGTCAAAACCAATATCAACCCTTTTTCCCATTTAAGATCAACATGGGATGACGGATTATGAGTTCTCAATATTTTGCAACGAATTGAGATTCAAAAAAGTAGAAAACACTTGTGACTGATAAAAATGGAATAAGCAGAGGCAGGAACCAAAACTAGAAAAAGACAAAGGGCTCTTCTATCATTCTATGTTTTTAAACATAGCAAGAAAGAAAAAGCGAAAAGGCACTGACAACATAGTAACAGCACGTCTCTCCAAAAAACATAGTAAAAGCAAAACAATCATCAAAATAATTACCAAATTAAGTTTGCAACAGATAAACGTAAATAACTAACCTTTCTTGTTAGTGAAGGTCCTACGGTAAGTGTTGACATACTTGCGAACATCATCTTCCTTAGAAAGGTTGAACAGCTTACGGATTTTGGAGGCCCTCTTTGGTCCTCTCATCCTTGGCTTCTCAACATCAGTCAACCCAGGAAGGTCATTCTCACCTTTCTTAACAATATGGTCCTCTCATCCTTGGCTTCTCAACATCAGTCAACCCAGGAAGGTCATTCTCACCTTTCTTAACAATAACGAGATTGAGGACAGAGAGATCAGGGCTAACAATGCACCCACGCACAGACTTCCTTCTTCGCTCTCCATTGCGCCTTCCATAACCACGGAAGCAAGGTGTTCCTGTTAAGAAACAAATTATCAGTTCGTAAACAATTATCACGTTTATTGACAGAGCTTAGATATCTGAATGTAATTAAGGAAATTTAAACTTGCCTCTGTGCAGCAATAGGCGGACACGACCAGGAGTCAGCACTCCCTGCTTCATGGGAAAACCCTGCTTGTCACAACCTCCCATGATTTTGAAAACATATCCCTTGAACTCCTGAGTATATCGATAAGAAAAATAATAACAAATGAATATGTACAGTAGTTTAATAAATAATAAAAGAAAAACTGAAAATACATAGAATTCCCGGCTGTATAAAGGAAGTATTGTGTTGTCAGATAGTAGTCTTACCTCGCCAAGAGCATCACCACTGACTTCTTGTGAAATACGCTTATCATAAAACGCACGGCTGTATAAGAGAAGAACAGTCAGGACATGAATCAGAAAATAAAATATGCAATGCGCAGCCATGCATGTTTACAGACAGTAAGTAACATGGACACACATCAACCAACAGAGGAAATAGGGTGGATGATGGCTTAGATGGTAATTTACATACAGTAAGAATCAAATTGCATAGTGCCTATACTGAGAATTAAATTGCAATGTCTCACAAACAAATTAGGGAGAAATAGTGGAAGAGATGTTCGCCAAATAAGATACTGCTGATTAGTGCATGATGTCTCACAAGTATTCAGAACTGTAGAACAGTAGATATAACAAACTAATAATGTCATAGAATAAGATTCCCAGATCAATTACCCAAAGGACTAAGAACAAAGAATGAACGGTTATTAAAATCATAAGGGTGACAAAATAACATCAAAAGCAGTACATGTTGCGCACAGAAACAGAAAAGGACTGGACATTCTTTTATTTGAAGTTATTAGTAATGATACAACTGAATGGACAGAGAACACATAGAAATGATATAATAGATGCAAAAATGCCCATTAACTACTTGCTATCATTAACATTCTATAATAAGCTTGCTTCTTAAAACAAAAAAAAACTTGCAATAACAACTTAAGGCGTAGATGAGATCTGGAAAGTCATTTCGTAAAACATTAAAACTTCAAAAAACAAAGGCACTGCATCAAACGACATTGAACCACTAGTCTGCAGATGTTATTTCTGAAAAACGTCCATAGCGAAGTTACATGTCAGGTTATTCAGCCAAACAACAGTCATACATGAGTTTATGTTCTGTAAAATTCAAAGAAAAAATAGTTTTAAGGGTGAATTTCGAAGAAGATAAAGGTTGTTGCCATAATTAGCTATCCCAGCAAGAATAAAACTGCAGACAGATGACAGATTATGGCCTGAGGGACTTATTTGAGACAACTTAAGTGATTCAGGGATTTATTTATATGAGTTTTGGGGAACTATTTCATGAATATCCCATTTGACAAAGGTACTTAATGAGTTTATGGGATAAGAGAAGCCTTCTACGTGTTAAGCTCCAACCTTAACAACTGTGGGTAATAATTAGCTCAAAGTTCACATATGATGCTGTACAATGACAAGATCATAGGTACTAAACACTCACATATGGTTTAGACTAAGTACTAGAAACCGTAATTAACCAAGTAACAAATAAAATAAATACACCATCTTTGGCAACCTATGAAATATTAAACAGGAACAAATAATGCAACAAAGGCGCAATGAAACTAATAAAGGAACTCAAAAGAGCATAACTTGTAAATGAAAAAACTTACAGCTTCTGGTCGTCGTCAATCTCGAGCTTTTTCTGGCACCCAGTGGTGGGATTGGCGATATTGAACTAAAAAAACCACAAAAAAAAATTGTCATTAAAACTTAGATTTGGAATAGAATCATCAAATCTAACAGCATGAGAAGGTTCCGATTCTACAACACAAAAAGAAGTAATCTTTAGATCTAGGTTTAGCATTATTACCTTCATCTTGGATCTAACGAAGAGATCAAAGCGGCGAGATGAGCGAACGGGAGAAGGAAACAGAGAAAACCGCGGCCTGAAGTTATATATGCTCAGGGAAATTGGGGTTTGTGAGGTTTGGGGTTTACATCAAGAGGGCAGATAGATTGATTAATCTCGACCGTCCAATAGTTGCACAAATATTTTGCCTAATGGGCCACATCTTTGGGATTTTGAACATACTTAATGGGCCACGATACTTATGTTGGCCCAAACTATATATTCTCTAGTCACCAAATTTTCTAGCCAAATAGGCAGGGTACGGGATACGGAGAGGGTAGGTGGGGTGAGGGGAGATGCAATGAGATGCGACATGTTGTGCTTTTCGTTTAACTAGTTTTTATGCACGTGTATTGCACGTGTTAAATATTATAATTATTTATTTTTAGTTTATTTTCTTATTAAAATTTGTTCTTCGATTTCAATTTGATAGTTTTTGCTCACTTATGTCTCTAAAATTTAATATTGTGATTACTTATTTTCTTTAATGTTTGTTTGAATAGACTACACTCAATTTAAGTTTCATGTTGATAATTGAATTGACATGAAATCAACGTGAAGCCAATTTGAATATTCATGTTATTTGGATTGACATGAAATGAAGCTTTACCTAAGTATAGTGTTGCAAAAGTTAAAATACTTGAAAAATAACATTATAATAGCAAGAGGAATAAGTAAAGGCAATAAGTCTAGACAATTGATTAGAAGTGGTTAAAATGGCACAAAAGAGAATATGGATTTTATTCCTAATCATTGATAGACTTCATTAAAAACTATAAATTAAATATTAATGCTGACTCTAGTATAATTTTATATGATAAAAGCGTCCACAAAATAAGTATATAAAAATATTTAAAAACTCGTGAATATCTCTTCCAAATATTCCTAATTTTACTAAAAAAATTAGGTTATTCTATAAAATATTAAGAAAATGTTGTCTTTTATTCTTTCTGTTTCGTTCTTTATTGAGTCAAGATCAAGCATTCTTCACTTTTATTTTTTTTCTAAGCTAATTCTGGAGTAGTATCTTCATCATCTACGTCGATTGTAACATCATACTCGATCTGGACTTCTTGTGCTATTGTCTTTCCTTGGGCTAATTCATTTTTTATCTTCCCATCTAACTTTACCAGTCCTGGCCCAACTCTTTCCTAAACTAGTTCTGAATTAAACTAGGGGTGCTAGTCTAAAGAACTAGCTTTATGGTCTCTTTTCAACCTGAACAAAGCCCGCCCAGTAGAAGTCTAAGTTTTGTCAAACAAGAAATTGTCAAAACCTCTTATATCCTCTTATCAGTTTCAAATTGATGGTGAGGTTACATCATAATTAATATATGAATTTGCGGACAATATCTATTCCTCTTAAAGTTAAAGTTTTTCTTTGATTTGTTTCGAAAGCTAAATAGAATACCAGAGATAGGTTGATACTAAAAGGGATTAATTGCTATTGATCCTATTTGCCCCCAGTGTGGTGATGATTATGAAACATATGAACATATTTTTGTCTCATGTCCTTTCGTGCTCTCTAGCTGGAGAACTCTTTTACATAAATTCTCCTTATCTGGTCTATTTTCTCTCTTGAACATTTGTGCTCTTCATGGAGATTATATGTTGTGCATACTAACCAGCATTTACTTTGGGATGTCAGTTTTATGGCTGATTTGGAACGAGCGCAATTCTCGTATTTTTGCACAAAAGGCCAATCATTCTTTAGATGTTTCAGCTCAAGCTGATTATTTTGATTTTTTTTTTTTTTTTTTTTGTTAGTTGTCGCCAAGCCGCAAATGTAGCGGTTGCAGCTTTGGCTAATAAAGAACAAAGTTTGGTGGTATGTAATCGTCAGAGCCGGCCCTAGGGGTAGGCGGGAGAGGCCTTCGCCTAGGGCCTCAAAAAATAGGGGCCCCAATATAATACTTCTATACCTTTTATAGATATGAAAAAGTAAGAGGATTTTTGTGCAAAATTGTTAGAGGGTTCTAATAGCATAATTCCAATTCCTATAAATACACAAAAGTGACAAAACCTAGGTCTCTCTCTGACCTCTCATCTTCTTCAGTTATTCCCGACTCCGTCCGCTCCTCCACGGCTCCACCGTCGATTCGTCGAAGTGTCGAACTCCACGGCGCCGCCTCCGGCGACTCCCTCCGCCCCTCCCACCGGAAAACGCGACCTCGCCGAGTCTGTTTGCCGTCTACGCCTGACGCCTCCTCCGCCGAATTAAGGTGCGAGATGCTTTTTCGCTTAAACCTGGCATGTTCGGCTGTAATTGACTAATGTAAAGTGTAAACAGTAAACTATGTAATTGTGTAGCTACTAGCTAAGTAGCTTTGTAGGCTATAATTGACTAATGTCCTACTGCAGCATCCTACAACTTTTTTTTTGTCCTTTAGCAATAGCTTCATAGACTTTTAAAGACGGATAAAAGTAAGTTAATTAACCTAAATGGAGATTCCTATAATCCTATGTCCAGTTTTGATATATTAACATCAAATTTGATTTATTTCAGAGCTTGTTACCATGGCCAAAAACTAGTTGATGCATGTTACCATTCAATTATATGATTTATTTCAGAGCTTGTTTCATGACCCAATATGATCAAATGATTGCATCGTATTCGTGTCCCAAAAAAAATCTTAAGTCCAAACTTTGTTTTTGTCTATTGAATAGGAACAAGAGATAAAAGTGCATCTTTTAGGATTCAAGCGTGTTGATCTGAAATTTGTTTGAAGTGAAGCTATTCAAATTTCAAGGTAATTTTATAACTTCATAAATTATAATTTTTGTTGATCTTATGTATTTTAGTATTTGTATATAATTTTTTGTTGATCTGAAATTTGCATTGTTGATTGATCATATTTTTTCAGCGTTCATCATGCTTCCTAGAAAGTATAGTTCTGGATATGAAAAAAGAAAAAAGAAACAAAAATTGGAAAAATTGGAAAAGTCTCAAGCAGGAGCGCTAGATAAGTTTTTTAGTAGTAGACATACAGAGCATGATAACGAAGAACATAATAATGAAGAAAATCAAAATGAAGAACAGAAAAATGATATGAATATTGAAGAACCTACTGAACACAATATGAATATTGAAGAACCTGCAGAAGATGATAGAAACATTGAGGAACCTACTCAACTTAGGATTGAGAGTGTCAATGAAAACATGAATGTTGACGATCCAGCAAATTGGGGTAATATTGATCAAAAATTGAGAGATCTTTTAGTAGAAAGAGGACCCAAAAGAGTTGTTATTGATTTTCCTAAAGATATTGAAGGCAGACATTTCTCTTCCACTCATTACACTCGACAATGGTTAAATGGAGAGAAACATGATAGGAGATGGCTAATATATTCAACTTCTTTGAATGTGGTATTTTGCTTTTGTTGCAAATTATTTAGAAAAGATGGAAACAAGAATCAAATGGGTTCTTTGGTTAATGAAGGATTTAAAAATTGGAAGAATCTTAGTCATAGACTTCAAAGTCATGAAGGGAGTAGTGAGCACATAAGTTGCATGAGAAGTTGGATAGAATTAGAAATAAGATTGCGTAGTATTGAAACTATTGATAAAAGTGTGCAAGAAATATTAAACAAAGAGAGAGAACATTGGAGACAAGTATTATTAAGAATAGTTGCTGTTGTAAAAACACTTGCTAAAAATGGTTTAGCATTTCGTGGGGATAATGAGAAGATTTATCAAGAGAACAATGGAAATTTTTTAAGTTTAATTGAAATGATTGCCGAATTTGATCCGGTAATGAAAGAGCATATTCGACGTTATCAAAGTGGTGAATCTCATAAGCATTATCTCAGTCATAAAATTCAAAATGAACTGATAGGAATGTTAGCGGGAGAGATTAAACATACAATGATCAAAATAATTAAAGAAGCAAAATATTTTGCTGTTATACTAGATTGTACTCCAGATATAAGCCATGAAGAACAAATGACTCTTATAATAAGATGTGTGGATGTTTCAGAAAGTCCAGTAAAGGTAGAAGAGTTCTTTCTAGAATTTCTTAAGGTCGACGATACGTCAGGACTAGGACTTTTTAGCGAACTTGAAGATGTATTGAAGATTCTGGAACTTGACATTTCTAATGTAAGAGGACAAGGGTATGACAATGGATCTAATATGAAAGGAAAAAATAAAGGTGTGCAGAAAAGACTCCTCGAAGTAAATCCTAGAGCATTCTATACTCCATGTGGTTGTCATAGTCTTAACCTCGCACTTTGTGATATGGCAAACTCTTGTCCGAAAGCTATATCTTTTTTTGGAGTGATACAACGTTTATATACTTTGTTTTCATCTTCTACTAAGCGGTGGGATATTTTCAAAGAACATGTTTCTGGTCTCACACTTAAGCCATTGTCACAAACACGGTGGGAAAGTCATGTTGAAAGTGTAAGAGCAGTAAGATTTCAAGCTACAGAAATAAGAGATGCTTTAATTCACTTGGCAAGTATCGATGGAGATCCAAAAATAAAGAGTGAAGCTGAGTCCTTAGCAACAAATGAAATGGAGAATTTTGAGTTCTTATTGGGTATGATTGTTTGGCACAATTTATTATTTGCTGTTAATTCTGTTAGCAAATTTTTGCAAAAGGAAGACATGCAAATTGATATTGCTATAGATCAATTGAATGGGCTTATATTATTTTTTGAAAAGTACAGAGAAAATGGATTTAATGAGGCCATTACTGAAGCTAAAAATGTTGCATCTGAAATGAAAATTAAAGCTGTATTTCGTGAAAAGCGTATCATTCGCAGGAAGAGACAATTTGATGAAAGTGCTACCGAAGAGACAATATTATCTCCTGAAGAATCATTTAGAGTTAAATACTTTCTATATATAGTGGATCAAGCTATTTCTTCTCTTAGAGTAGGTTTGAATAATTTCGGCATTATGAAGAAGTCTTTGGGTTTTTATTTGATTTGAAGAAATTCAGCATTGTTGATGATGCTAGTTTGAAGGCTTATTGTGTGAAACTTGAAGAATCTTTAAAGCATGACAGTCATTTTGATATTGATGGCGAAGATTTATTTTTAGAGTTGAAACTTTTGAGAGAATACTTACCAAAAGAAACAAAAAAAGCAATTGACGTGCTGAATTATTTGAAGAAATTGGATGGTACTTTTCCGAATGCTTGGATTGCTTACAGAATATTGTTGACCATACCTGTTACTGTTGCCTCTGCAGAAAGAAGCTTTTCAAAGTTAAAGTTGATCAAATCTTATCTTCGATCAACTATGTCACAAGAAAGATTGAACGGCTTAGCTTTACTGTCAATTGAGAAAAATGTAGTGGAGAAACTTGATTATACAAGTTTAATTAATGATTTTGCATCTAAAAATGCAAGAAGAGGCTTCATAAAGTGATACTTCTATTGGTTCATTGATCTTGTTTTGGGAATGAGAGTGTTAGGGTGTGATTTGTAGGCCTTTGGCCAGGGTGGGTAGCTAAGGAGAACTACATTGTGTTTGATCCTTGAGGTTAGTTATAACATCTCTTGGTATGTAGGCAACCCTAAAGTTACTTGGGTGCAACACTTTATTTTTAAAAAAAATCTTGAATATAGGAGGGCCCCTTTAGGATTTTTGTTCAAGTTTTTGCCTAGGGCCTCCGAATTCTCAGGACCGGCCCTGGTAATCGACCTAGTGATGGGTTTGCTCACGATCCGATGGTGGTGTAGTGACTGAAGGTATTCAAGTTGCTCCTAAAATGTTAATGTTTTGGTTTATGCTGAAATCTTACTTTGAGACAAGTCCTGGTATATTTTGTTGTATAAAGGGGTTTGATGTGTGGCTATTTATATATTATGCAGTGGCATATCCAGGATTTAAAAACTTTTTTTTTTTTGGCGGGGCGGGGCAGGGGGGGCGCACAAAATATATAAGTACGATGATGAAATATAATATATATACTACAAGACTAACCATAGAACAACATACATAGAGCTTGTGTTGACTATAATAAAAAAAATTAGGTAAAACCTTAATCCTAAAATTATGCACCGCACTCTTTGAAAGAAACAAAATCATCAAGTAATAGATCTAAATCAAAGACCTTTGTAATATTCTCTCAATAAAAATAAGCATACAGTCAGCAAGAAATCAACTATTTAGATCTAGGATTTACAAAACAAATTAATAAAAATAATTAGGAAAAAATGTGTCGGGGCCCCAAAAGCTGAAAAATCATGTGACGAGGCCCCTTGTATTTTCCCCCTTGTGTATAAGCCCCAAACAGCAGCCTCTAATATTTCTAGGGCCCTCCACGTCAGCTGTATACAGCCAGAGGCATTATATTTTAAAAAAAAACCCGACTTTGCCCTTCTCCTTCTTCCCCAAACGCTTTGTCACCTCTCTTCGTCACATCCCATTAAATGCAAACTACTGTAAGAAATGGAGGGAAATTTCCCCCCTTTTTCAGGCTATCATGAGCAATAAATATCTAGTTATCCATTACTCTTCCATTACTCTTCCTCAGACCAAAATTCTCTCCATTACTTTTCCTCAGACCAAAATTCTCTCCATTACTCTTCCCTCCACTTCATAATGGCTGAAAAGGACATCACCTGCATCGTAGCTTCGGGTGATAGAGCAGTATTCATGAAGATTAACACTTCAACCACCATTCTTGATCTAAAATTTGATGTGTCAGATAGGTTAGATCTTCCATATGAATCATTAAGTTTGTCATTCAAAGAAGAAACAAATGGAAGCTTCAAATTTCCTATTGAGAACGAGGGGGATCTGTCGTCTATGGTGGAGCATTGCCATAACAGAGGATTAAAGGAGGTTCACATGCAAGCTTTCAAGGAAAAAGAGGATTCTTCAAAAGTCCACAGCGCCGTTCAAGTTCGAGATGACATGTAGGGGCAAGGATTTTTTTGATGCTAAGACCAATATTCATGTAATATCAGTTAATGTTAGTTCATTGGATTATAGCTCGGATTCTAATAGATTTGCTAGTTCTAGCCCACAACTTGTAGTTATAAACCCAGCCCTCGTTTTTTAATTCAAACTTAATAATTCTCGCTTCTACGTTAGTTCTAGCTTCTATTACCCTAGTTCTAGCTTGTATACAGCCAGTTCTAGCCCACAACTTGCTAGTTCTAATCCCAGCCAGCGTTTTTAAATGAAAACTTGTTAAATCTAGCTATTACGTTAGTTCTAGCTTCTATCCCACTAGTTCTAGCTTGTATACAGCCAGTTCTAGCCCACAACTTGCTAGTTCTAAACCCAGCCCGCGTTTTTAATGCAAACTTGTAAATTCTAGCTTCTATCTCACTAGTTCTAGCTTGTATACAACCAGTTCTAGCCCACAACTTGCTAGTTCTAATCCCAGCCAGTGTTTTTAAATGAAAACTTGTTAAATCTAGCTATTACGTTAGTTCTAGCTTCTATCCCACTAGTTCTAGCTTGTATACAGCCAGTTCTAGCCCACAACTTGCTAGTTCTAAACCCAACCGATTTTTTTCATGCTAAGTTGTTAATTCTAGGTACTACGTTAATTCATGTAATATCAGTTAATGTCGGTTCTAATAGATTTATTGTTAAGTATAATCTATTAGTTGTTAGTTCCAATAGACTTATAGATTTATTGTTAAGTATAATCTATTAGTTGTTAGTTCCAATAGACTTATTGTTAGTGCTAATCGATTTACTATGAGATCTAGTTCAAACTGTGTTAGGTCCAACATGTTAGTTCTAAGTGACTTTATGTTCGGTCTAAACGTTTTCATGTTAGTTCTAAATAAAATATTGTTAGTTCAATTGGATTCCACGATAGTTATAACACAAGCAGTTGATGTTTTTTTTGCCTTTTCTATTGTTAGTTCTAAGTGTTATTCATGTTCTTTAAATTTGCAGCGCTACCAGCAGTATGAACTCAAAAAGCATAGAGGGTGGCCCGCCGTTGTCGACACCCACATGTGTTTCAGATAGGATCCCCAATGATAATCCTTCTGGAGATAATGTTCTGATGATTCATGACATGATTAGCAGTTCAGAGAGGATTCCTGCTTGGTGGCACACTGCTTTAACCGGTGAGGGACAACGGTTTGAGAGTGCGAAGGAATTAAGATTGGCTTTACTATACTATTCCATGGCCAAAAAATTCGAGTACTTGTTTGCTAAGAATGAACCGAAGCGTATTCGAGTCTTTTGTTGGTTCAAGGAAGCCCAAATATGCCCGTGGATGTTATTTGCCTCTCCAACGCAAAATGAGAACAGACTTGAAATCAAAACCTTCGTGGACAACCACACATGTGGGAATTTTGGCAATAATGCAGGTCAATCTAGGGCGTCACGACAATTCATTGCGACCTAAGTATTACCCACGTTAAAGGTCCGACCTGATTTACGACCTATCGACGTACAAAAGGAGTTACTAACTTCGTATGGGCTTAGGGTCGATTATAGCAAGATATGGTGGGGGTAAAGAAAGAGCACAAGAGCTACTATATGGTGATGCCCATGAGTCCTACGATCAATTATGATGGTAAAAGAAGATAATATCTATAATATAGACACTAATTTCATTTATGTTGATCCTAACATATAATCTTCAATGGTCTAGGTATGTAGAAGAGGTTAAGAAGACAAACCCAGGTAGCTACATTCATGTTGAACAAAATGAGGGGAGGTTTTCAAAGCTATTCATCTGTTATGCCGCCTGCATAAATGGGTTTTTGAACGGTTGTAGACCACTTATATTTTTGGATGATACCTTTCTGAAAGAGCGTTTCAAAGGTATACTCCTCAGCGCCGTTGCATACGATGGAAATTAGGGGATATTTCCATTAGCCTATTGCATCTGCGATCAGGAAAATACTGTAAACTGGAATTGGTTCTTACAAGGTTAGTTCGGGTAATGTTAGTTCTACTAGAATTCATGCTAGTTCTAACTCATTCGTTGTTAACTCTAACTTCAAATATGTTAACTACAAATATTTATAGGTTTATGGTCTATTCTCTATGAAAGGCCAGATCCATACAACCCTCCACACAAGCTAGTTATAATATCTGATGCGGATAAGGGGATCAGAGAAGCAGTCAGATTATATTTTCCGGATGCTATACACTCTAGATGTGTTCTGCATCTAGTTGAGAATTTCAGGACAAAGTTGCGGGATTTGGGTTTCAACGCAAAGGATACTCGGATTTTGGGCAACCTTTTGCAATCTGCTTGTTACAAATATACTAAAGCAGAATGGAATGACTATGTGGAGGACATTAGACAGCCTACAACATTGTCATGAACTACGCTCCAGAGAACTGGGCTAACGCATTTTTCCCCGGAATTAGGTAATTTATAAGCTATGTCATTTCTTATTTCAGTTAGTTGTTTGCCTAACTAAATTAGACATGAATGGATACACTGGAACTAACTATAACCTAGTCGGAACTAACATAGGCGATATACCCAACACTTGTAATAGAACATGGGTAATAACCCAGTTAGCTGGAGTTAGAACTAACTGGGTACCATCTAGAACTATCACGATAGAAGCTTTCACTAAGAACTACTCAGCTAGAACTGACATGACAAATAACTCAGTATTTTTGATGAATTCCCTGTTATGTTCCAGATATGGTCACGTTACATAAAATGTTGCAGAGTCATTCAACAAATGGATACACGAGGCTAGGCTTCTACAGATACTACAACTCGTAGAACACATACGTAAACAGATTATGGTTCGCATGAATGAGTGACGATTAATGGCTGAAAGTTGGAATGGATTTCTTTGTCCCAAAACTGAACTTGTCCTCAAAGAGAACATGGAAAATGGGCGTCCATTGGATGTGCGTCAGTCTCATACAAGATTATTTGAGGTACAATCTCATAAAACTTGTAAAGTGGATCTTGACAATAAAACATGCACGTGCCGCGCGTGGGATGTAACCTGTATCCCTTGCAAACATGCATGCACAACCATTATGTTTATGAAGAGGGATGTTTACCAATTCTGTGACTGGTTTATGACGGTTGAAGCTTTTAAAAAGAGCTACGAGCCAATCCTCTACCTCATCCCCGATTACGAGAAGTGTAGCGTACCACGGGAGGAGATACAGATCCTACCACCATTAACAACAAAAAGGAAAGGGGGAAATAAGACCAGGCGTATCAACAACAGAACAGTTTACACCAGGCCACTTAAATGCTCTCGATGTCATGTGGAAGGTCACAACCGTAAAACATGTAATGAATCTATTGCTGACTAAGTACTTGATATGTTGTTAACTATTTTGCTTGTATATTTACAAACTAGTACGTTTTGTTTAATGTTGAAAGTATTCTCATGTGTGATGAGAACTAGCATCATCTCCACTAGCAAAAATGTTGTAAGTATTAGAACTATACGAGAACAAATAGATCTGACAATGGCTAAGATAGGACAGACACGACAGCATCAAGAACTAAAACCACATCAGCTAGAACAAACATTGACTATCCTAGAAATAACACGACAGCAAAAATAAAAACTGCGCAGGTAAAATACGAAGGCTGGTTTTAGAGCTAGCAAGTTGTGGGCTAGACCTAGCTGTATACAAGCTAGAACTAGTGAGATAGAAGCTAGAACTAACGTGGAATCCAGAAATAAAAAACTTAGCATGAAAAAAAAGCGGGCTGGGTTTAGAACTAGCAAGATGTGGGCTAGAACTGGATGTATACAGGCTAGAACTGGTGGGATAGAAGATAGAACTAACGTGGAACCAAGAAATAACAATTTAGCACGTAAAAAACATGGGTAGGGTATAGAACTAGCAAGATGTGGGCTAGAACTAGCTGTATACAAGCTAGAACTAGTGAGATAGAAGCTAGAACTAACGTGGAACCAAGAAATAACAACTTAGCATGTAAAAAACGCTGGCTGGGTTTAGAACTAGCAAGATGTGTGCTAGAACTGGATGTATACAGGCTAGAACTGGTGGGATAGAAGCTAGAACTAACGTGGAACCAAGAAATAACAACTTAGCACGTAAAAAACGAGGGCAGGGTTTAGAACTAGCAAGATGTGGGCTAGAACTGGATGTATACAGGCTAGAACTGGTGGGATAGAAGCTAGAACTAACGTGGAACCAAGAAATAACAACTTAGCACGTAAAAAACACGGGCAAGGTTTAGAACTAGCAAAATGTGGACTAGAACTAGTTGTATACAAGCTAGAACTAGTGAGATAGAAGCTAGAACTAACGTGGAACCAATAAATAAAAAATTAGCATGAAAAAATGAGGGCAGGGTTTAGAACTAGCAAGATGTGGGCTAGAACTGGATGTATACAGGCTAGAACTGGTTGGATAGAAGCTAGAACTAACGTGGAACCAAGAAATAACAACTTAGCATGGAAAAAACGCGGGCTGGGTTTAGAACTAGCAAGATGTGGGCTAGAACTGGCTGTATACAAGCTAGAACTAGTGAGATAGAAGCTAGAACTAACGTAAAACCTAGAAATAACAACTTAGCAGGGAAAAAACTATGGCTGGGTTTAGAACTAGCAAGATGTGGGCTAGAACTAGCTGTATACAAGCTAGAACTAGTGAGATAGAAGCTAGAACTAACGTGGAACCCAGAAATAACAACTTAGCATGTAAAAAACGCGGGCTGGGTTTAGAACTAGCAAGATGTGGGCTAGAACTGGATGTATACAGGCTAGAACTGGTGGGATAGAAGCTAGAACTAACATGGAACCAAGAAATAACAACTTAGCACGTAAAAAACACGGGCAGGGTTTAGAACTAGCAAGATGTGGGCTAGAACTAGCTGTATACAAGCTAGAACTAGTGAGATAGAAGCTAGAACTAAAGTGGAACCAAGAAATAACAACTTAGCTTGGAAAAAAATGCTGGCTAGGTTTAGAACTAGCAAGATGTGGGCTAGAACTGGATGTATATAGGCTAGAACTAGTGGGATAGAAGATAGAACTAACGTGGAACCAAGAAATAACAACTTAGCACGTAAAAAACGCGGGCTGGGTTTAGAACTAGCAAGATGTGGGCTAGAACTAGCTGTATACAAGCTAGAACTAGTGAGATAGAAGCTAGAACTAACGTGGAACCAAGAAATAACAACTTAGCATGGAAAAAACTAAGGCTAGGTTTAGAACTAGCAAGATGTGGGCTAGAACTGGATGTATACAGGCTAGAACTGGTTGGATAGAAGTTAGAACTAACGTGGAACCAAGAAATAACAACTTAGCACGTAAAAAACGAAGGCAGGCTTTAGAACTAGCAAGATGTGGGCTAGAACTGGATGTATACAGGCTAGAACTGGTGGGATAGAAACTAGAACTAACGTGAAACCAAGAAATAACAACTTAGCACGTAAAAACATGGGCAGGGTTTAGAATTAGCAAGATGTGGGCTAGAACTAGCTGTATACAAGCTAGAACTAGTGAGATAGAAGCTAAAACTAACGTGGAACCAAGAAATAACAACTTAGCACGTAAAAAACGAGGGCAGACTTTAGAACTAGTAAGATGTGGGCTAGAACTGGATGTATACAGGCTAGAACTGGTTGGATAGAAGGTAGAACTAATGTGGAACCAAGAAATAACAACTTAGCATGGAAAAAACGCGGGCTGGGTTTAGAACTAGCAAGATGTGGGCTAGAACTGGATGTATACAGGCTAGAACTGGTTGGATAGAAGCTAGAACTAACGTGGAACCAAGAAATAACAACTTAGCATGGAAAAAACTAAGGCTGGGTTTAGAACTAGCAAGCTGTGGGCTAGAACTGGATGTATACAAGTTAGAACTGGTGGGATAGAAGCTAGAACTAACGTAGAACCTAGAAATAACAAATTAGCATGTAAAAAACGCGGGCAGGGTTTAGAACTAGCAAGATGTGGACTAGAACTAGCTGTATACAAGCTAGAACTAGTGAGATAGAAGCTAGAACTAACGTGGAACCCAGAAATAACAACTTAGCATGTAAAAAACACGGGCTGGATTTAGAACTAGCAAGATGTGGGCTAGAACTGGATGTATATAGGTTAGAACTGGTGGGATAGAAGCTAGAAATAACGTGGAACTAAAAAATAACAACTTAGCACGTAAAAAACACGGGCAGGGTTTAGAACTAGCAAGATGTGGGCTAGAACTAGCTGTATACAAGCTAGAACTAGTGAGATAGAAGCTAGAACTAACGTGGAACCAAGAAATAACAACTTAGCTTGGAAAAAATGCGGGCTAGGTTTAGAACTAGCAAGATGTGGGTTAGAACTGGATGTATACAGGCTAGAACTGGTTGGATTAATACGAGTTGCCGTGCGAGAAATAGTTGAGGGAAACGGACTTGATGAGAGAGAGGCGAAAAGCGGCGGGGGAAAGACTTGATGAGAGAGAGGAGTTGAGAAGACTTGATGCGACAATGCGCGCGGCCCTAGAAATAGTTGAGGGAACCCTAGAGAGAGGGAGACCGGGGGGGTTGAGGGGGGTAGGGGGTGGGGAGACATAGAGAGAGTGAATCACATAGGAGAGCGCGGATCGCAGCGGGGTTCCTCCTAGGCAGCAGCGCTAGCTGCTGCTTTGTTTCCCTATGCAGACCTATACAACCACTTTGCTAAGCTAGGCAGCAGCCGATTGTTTTTTTTTGTTGGTAAGAAACGGGCGTTAGCCGATTGTTTTTATTGGGCTTTTTCTTCCAAGTCCCTTAATTTACGGTTATTTACTTTAAAAGGCATTTAAATACCTGACCTTGAGACATTAATAGGAATCTAACATAACCATTAGAAATTGAATCTAACAAATTTCTTCAAACTAAGAAAAATTAGAAATTGAATATACAGTGAGAGGCATAGCAGTGGCCATGTTTAGACATTTGAAGGAAAATAGAAATTACAAAAAAGTGTCTTTTGATAACAATCTTTCAATTATTTTTTTTGAATTTGAATCGTGATGAATAATGGAATTATTAGTATAATATACTTTTAAGTGAAATTTGTGCTTTTAAGTGAAATTTGTGGACTAATATTTTGATAGACTATGATTTTGAAGAAGTTTGTGATTTCAAAGTTCCTGCGGAATAAAGGTGTGTTTTCACTCACATAGTAAAAAATGGTTGTTTTACCCTTTTTCTCAAAGTTCCTGCGGAATAAAGGTGTGTTTTCACTCACATAGTAAAAAATGGTTGTTTTACCCTTTTTCTTCAATTTCATTTGTATTTTAATCTTCCTAGTTTTGACTAAAAGTAGACAAAATTTAAATTTCGCTATTTTCAAATTGTTAATTAGAACAAACATGTTTAAATAATGAAAATGAGAGCAAGTATACTCTTCATAATGAAATTAAACATCAAAACTAAAGAATGCGAAACAGTATCTTTTCAGTGTATGCAAACATATGATTTCTATTGATATTAAATTAAGTGAGTCCATCCAGTATCAATAATTAGTTTCTCATGAAAAACAATTCTAACTAAACCGCTATGAATTTTCTTGAAAATGGAAACTTAACAGGCGTGTTTACACCAGGAGCTACACAAAATGAAGATATCCGGTGGTGATAAAAGTGTGATCATTAGTAATTCTATATAACTAGGAATTCATATATAAAGACTATTTACTCCCTTCAGAGTGAGTTACTATCATAAATAATTTAATATATAAATTCTGCAATCAATAAAACATTTTAATATCCTTTTGATATGACCCAAAGCCGACAAACAATACATACCTCCGCCATTATTTCACTAGAGTCCCACCAGGGGCACACTATAAACCACACTCCCAACCACACCCCAACACTCTTTATAGTGCTAGTGGGCCATGCATTATATTTTTTTTTAAAATATCAAGCATGACCTACTAGCACTATAAAGAGTGTTGGGGTGTGGTTGAAAGTATGGTTCATGGTGTGCCCCTAGCATTATTTATTTCTCCTCTACAAGAAAAGCGGCGTGGGAAAGACTTGATGAGAGAGAGGCGAGCGGACTTGATGAGAGAGAGGCGAAAAGCGGCCTGGGAAAGACTTGATGAGAGAGAGGAGTTGAGAAGACTTGATGCGACAATGCGCGCGGCCCTAGAAATAGTTGAGGGAACCCTAGAGAGAAGGAGACCGGGGGGTTGAGGGGGGTGGGGGTGGGGAGAGAGAGAGAGTGAATCACAGAGGAGAGCGCGGATCGTAGCGGGGTTTCTCCTATGCAGCAGCGCTAGCTGCTGCTTTGTTTCCCTACGCAGGCCTATACAACCACTTTGCTGAGCTAGGCAGCAAGCGATTGTTTTTTTTTTGTTGGTAAGAAATGGGAGTTAGCCGATTGTTTTTATTGGGCTTTTTCTTCCAAGTCCCGATCCACTTGGCTGAGGTAGAATCAAATTATTCCCTTAGTTTGCGGTTATTTACTTTAAAAGGCATTTAAATACCTGACATTGAGAAATTAATAGGAATCTAATATAAGCATTAGAAATTGAATCTAACAAATTTCTTCAAACTAAGAAAAATTAGAAATTGAATATACTGTGAGAGGCAGTGGCCATGTTTAGACATTTGAAGAAAAATAGAAATTACAAAAAAAGTGTCTTTTAATAACAATCTTTCAATTATTATTTTTTGAATTTGAATTGTGATGAATAATGGAATTATTAGTATAATATACTTTTAAGTGAAATTTGTGCTTTTAAGTGAAATTTGTCGACTAATATTTTGATAGACTATGATTTTGAAGAAGTTTGTGATTTCAAAGTTCCTGCGGAATAAAGGTGTGTTTTCACTCACATAGTAAAAAATGGTTGTTTTACCCTTTTTCATCAATTTCATTTGTATTTTAATCTTCCTAGTTTTGACTAAAAGTAGACAAAATTTAAATTTCTCTATTTTCAAATTGTTAATTAGAACAAACATGTTTAAATAATGGAAATGAGGGCAAGTATACTCTTCATAATGAAATTAAACATCAAAACTAAAGAATGTGAAACAGTATCTTTTCAGTGTATGCAAACATATGATTTCTATTGATATTAAATTAAGTGAGTCCATCCAGTATCAATAATTAGTTTCTCATGAAAAACAATTCTAACTAAACCGCTATGAATTTTCTTGAAAATGGAAACTTAACAGGCGTGTTTACACCAGGAGTTACACAGAATGAAGATATCCGGTGGTGATAAAAGTGTGATCATTAGTAATTCTATATAACTAGGAATTCATATATAAAGACTATTTACTCCCTTCAGTGTGAGTTACTATCATAAATAATTTAAAATATAAATTCTATAATCAATAAAACATTTTAATATCCTTTTGATATGACGCAAAGCCGGCAAACAATACATACCTCCGCCATTATTTTACTAGAGTCCCACTAGGGGCACACCATAAACCACACCCCAACACTCTCTATAGTGCTAGTGGGCCATGCATTATATTTTTTTTAAAATATCATGCATGGCCCACTAGCACTATAGAGAGTGTTGGGGTGTGGTTGAGAGTGTGGTTCATGGTGTGCCCCTAGCATTATTTATTTCTCTTCTACAAGAAAAGCGGCGTGGGAAAGACTTGATGAGAGAGGCGAGCAGACTTGATGAGAGAGAGGCGAAAAGCGGCGAGGGAAAGACTTGATGAGAGAGAGGAGTTGAGAAGACTTGATGCGACAATGCGCGCGGCCCTAGAAATAGTTGAGGGAACCCTAGAGAGAGGGAGACCGGGGGGTTGATGGGGGTGGAGGGTGGGTAGAGAGAGAGTGAATCACAGAGGAGAGCGCCGATCGCAGCGGGGTTTCTCCTAGGCAGCAGCGCTAGCTGCTGCTTTGTTTCCCTACGCAGACCTATACAACCACTTTGCTGAGCTAGGCAGCTTTTGGTAAGAAACAAGAGTTAGCTGATTGCTTTTATTGGGCTTTTTCTTCTAAGTCCCGATCCACTTAGCTGAGGCAGAATCAAATTATTCCCTTAATTTATGGTTAATTACTTTAAAAGGCATTTAAATACCTGACTTTGAGACATTAATAGGAATCTAACATAACCATTAGAAATTGAATCTAACAAATTTCTTCGAACTAAGAAATTTTAGAAATTGAATATATACAGTGAGAGGCATAACATTGACCATGTTTAGACATTTGAAGAAAAATATAAATTACAAAAAAGTGTCTTTTAATAACAATCTTTCAATTTTTTTTTTGAATTTGAACCGTGTTGAATAATGGAATTATTAGTATAATATACTTTTAAGTTAAATTTGTGCTTTTAAGTGAAATTTGTGGACTAATATTTTGATAGACTATAATTTTGAAGAAGTTTTTGATTTCAAAGTTCCGGCGGAATAAAGGTGTGTTTGCACTCACATAGTAAAAAATAGTTGTTTTACCCTTTTTCTTCAATTTCACATGTATTTTAATCTTCCCAGTTTTGACTAAAAGTAGACAAAATTTAAATTTCTCTATTTTCAAATTGTTAATTAGAACAGACATGTTTAAATAATGAAAATGAGAGCAAGTATACTCTTCATAATGAAATTAAACATCAAAACTAAAGAATGCGAAACAGTATCTTTTCAGTGTATGCAAACATATAATTTCTATTGATATTAAATTAAGTGAGTCCATCCAGTATCAATAATTAGTTTCTCATGAAAAACAATTCTAACTATACTGCTATGAATTTTCTTGAAAATGGAAACTTAACAGGCGTGTTTACACCAGGAGCTACACAGAATGAAGATATTCGTTGGTGATAAAAGTGTGATCATTAGTAATTCTATATAACTAGGAATTCATATATAAAGACTATTTACTCCCTTCAGAGTGAGTTACTATCATAAATAATTTAATATATAAATTCTACAATCAATAAAACATTTTAATATCCTTTTGATATGACCCAAAGACGGCAGACGATACATACATCTGCCATTATTTCACTAGAGTCCCACTAGGGGCACACCATAAACCACACTCTCAACCACATCCCAACACTCTTTATAGTGCTAGTGTGCCATGCATTATATTTTTTTAAAAATATCATGCATGACCCACTAGCACTATAAAGAGTGTTGGGGTGTGGTTGAGAGTGTGGTTCATGGTGTGCCCCTAGCATTATTTATTTATCCTCTACAAGAAAAGCGGCGTGGGAAAGACTTGATGAGAGAGAGGCGAAAAGCGGTGGGGAAAGACTTGATGAGAGAGAGGAGTTGAGAAGACTTGATGCGACAATGCGCGCGGCCCTAGAAATAATTGAGGGAACCCTAGAGAGAGGGAGACCGGGGGGGTTGAGGGGGTGGGGGGGGGGGAGAGAGAGCGCGGATCGCAGCGGTGTTTCTCCTAGGCAGCAGCGCTAGCTGCTGCTTTGTTTCCCTATGCAGACCTATACAACCACTTTGCTGAGCTAGGCAACAGCCGATTTTTTTTTTTGGTAAGAAACGGGAGTTAGCCGATTGTTTTTATTGGGCTTTTTCTTCCAAGTCCCGATCAACTTGGCTGAGGCAGAATCAAATTATTCCCTTAATTTACGGTTAATTACTTTAAAAGGCATTTAAATACCTGACATTGAGACACTAATAGGAATCTAACATAACCATTAGAAATTGAATCTAAAAAATTTCTTCAAACTAAGAAAGATTAGAAATTGAATATACAGTGAGAGGCACAGCAGTGGCTATGTTTAGATATTTGAAGAAAAATATAAATTACAAAAAAGTGTCTTTTAATAACAATATTTCAATTTTTTTTAAATTTGAACCGTGATGAATAATGGAATTATTATTATAATATACTTTTAAGTGAAATTTGTGCTTTTAAGTGAAATTTGTGGACAAATATTTTGATAGACTATGATTTTGAAGAAGTCTGTGATTTCAAAGTTCCTGCGGAATAAAGGTGTGTTTTCACTCATATAGTAAAAAATGGTTGTTTTACCCTTTTTTTTCAATTTCACATGTATTTTAATCTTCCCAGTTTTGACTAAAAGTAGACAAAATTTAAATTTCGCTATTTTCAAAATGTTAATTAGAACAAACATGTTTGAATAATGAAAATGAGAGCAAGTATACTCTTCATAATGAAATTAAACATCAAAACTAAAAAATGCGAAACAGTATCTTTTCAGTGTATGTAAACATATGATTTCTAATGATATTTAATTAAGTGAGTCCATCCAGTATCAATAATTAGTTTCTCATGAAAAACAATTCTAACTAAACCGCTATGAATTTTCTTGAAAATGGAAACTTAACAGGCGTGTTTACACCAGGAGCTACACAGAATGAGGATATCCGGTGGTGATAAAAGTGTGATCATTAGTAATTCTCGATAACTAGGAATTCATATATAAAGACAATTTACTCCCTTCAGAGTGAGTTACTATCATAAATAATTTAATATATAAATTCCGCAATCAATAAAACGTTTTAATATCCTTTTGATATGGCCCAAAACCGGCAAACAATACATACCACCGCCATTATTTCACTAGAGTCCCACTAGGGGCACACCATAAACCACACTCTCAACCACACCCCAACACTCTCTATAGTGCTAGTGGGCCATGCATGATATTTTTTTAAAAATATCATGCATGGCCCACTAGCACTATAGAGAGTGTTGGGGTGTGGTTGAGAGTATGGTTCATGGTGTGCCCCTAGCATTATTTATTTCTCTTCTACAAGAAAAGCAGCGTGGGAAAGACTTGATGAGAGAGAGGTGAGCGGACTTGATGAGAGAGAGGTGAAAAGCGGCGGGGGAAAGCCTTGATGAGAGAGAGGAGTTGAGAAGACTTGATGCGACAATGCGCGCGGCCCTAGAAATAGTTGAGGGAACCCTAGAGAGAGGGAGACCGGGGGGTTGATGGGGGTGGAGGGTGGGTAGAGAGAGAGTGAATCACAGAGGAGAGCGCCGATCGCAGCGGGGTTTCTCCTAGGCAGCAGCGCTAGCTGCTGCTTTGTTTCCCTACGCAGACCTATACAACCACTTTGCTGAGCTAGGCAGCAGCCGATTGTTTTTTTTGTTGGTAAGAAACGGGAGTTAGCCGATTGTTTTAATTGGGCTTTTTCTTCCAAGTCCCGATCCACTTGGCTAAGGCAGAATCAAATTATTCCCTTAATTTACGGTTATTTACTTCAAAAGGAAATTAAATACCTGACCTTGAGACATTAATAGGAATCTAACATAACCATTAGAAATTGAATCTAACAAATTTCTTCAAACTAAGAAAGATTAGAAATTGAATATACAGTGAGAGGTGATGCGGCATAATTATGTACCAAAATTGCAAGTGCACAATTTATCAAGTTATAGTATAAAAAATATCGATCCCACGAGGAAGGTGATTTTAAGAGATTATTAGAAATGATTCTTATGTTTTGTGCATGACAATTAGGAATAAAGAATAAGTGTGATTTTGTTGAGTGATTGTTATGAATATATGCAAAAGATAATAAATTGAATTTTAGAAGAGAGAAGGAAGAATTAAAAAATAAATGAAATCACAAGGCAAGAAATATGAATTAATAAAATCAAGAAATAAAACCAAAAATGAAAAGAAAATTTAAGAAAGTTAAGATGAAGGATTCAAAAGAGGTAAGAACTTTAGAATATAATCCATTAGCCAATTTCAATTACAAAATATAAACTATTCTCTTTTTATCATATTTTAACTTAGATTTATTAAGCATAGATTATCAAACCATTTAAAGAAAGTGTAACCTATCAAATTATCATCTAAGTCAAAATTACTATTCATGATAAGAACAACAACATGATAATAATCCTAGAATTCATAAGCATAACCTATCAAACCATTTAAGATAAGCATAGATTATCAAATTCTTCTTCTACCGATTAGTTCTCTAGTTGATTATCCTAAACATGAACATTTTAAGTACAAGAGAATAATTCATACAATATAAAAGAAATTAGACTAGTTTCATACAATTCTAAGATTCCTACAAGAATTAAATTCACATCTTAAGAAATAAAAACAAGAAAAAGAAGACTAATTACAAAATTAAAAAGAAAAGAAAAATCTAAACTATGAACAAGAAATAAATCTAATTACAAAGAAAATAAAAATCTAAACTACAAAATAAATTGCAGAAATTAAATGCAAGAAAAATAAATCTACTCTACAAATTAAAGTGCAAAAAGAAAATAAAAAAGACAAGAAAGTAAATCTATACTACAAGCATGAATTTAAATCTAACTAATAAGCAATAATAAAGAAATTACTAAAAAGAAATAAAAGAAAAAAGAAATGCAAACCTTCAAATTGCTCTTCATCTCCATCCTCATCATTCAACAAGAGGAGAAAGAACAAATTTAAAGAGGAAAAAATTATTTTTATTAATTGCAACTAAAGTTATAATTTTTAGAAGGCCTTCTCAATTAAGAGTAGTCCTCCTCTCCAAAAGGAGTTTACAAAAAATTCACACTCCTAACCCCTCACTCTCTACCCATATTTATAGTAATCTTTAATGAATATGAGCCATTGGATTTGTCTTGAGCCCCAAGCAACAATCTCCACCTTTGAATTTGCTTTTTGTTCTTCTCTAGCCCAAATATAAGAGGTCCAATTGATTTTTAAAATCCAATCTCAGCAGCAAGGTCCATTTCATTTACCTGTACACTAAGCCAAGTCCAATCGGTCCATGAAGTTGATTTTCAAAATGAAAATCAAGTTCTCAGCAGGTCCGATTTCTGCAACAATTAATATTGGAAATCCGGCCCAATTGAAGCTTGATTTTCAAGAAATAAAGAAGCAAGTCGGTCCAATTGAAGCTGATTTTCTTGTAAAAAATCCAAGCCAAAGTCCTCATTTGATTTTCCAAACTTTAAGCAAAGCCAACAGTCCAGCCCATTAAATCCACACTTCATTTGTGAAAATGCAACCGGCCCAATGACATTTCTTTGATTTTGATCATGATTCTTGGAAGCAAATCCGGCCCAATGACATTTCTTTGTCCGGCCCACTTGCATTTGGCTTCATGATTCATTTGATTTTGAAATAGAAAATGAAGAGGTGGCCCAATTCAAGATTCTGCAGCAAGAGTCCGGTCACATTTCATTTGAAATCTAAATCTTTGCATAAAAACCCAATTCACTCCAATTATTTGCAGCCAAGTCCGGTCATTGGGTGTAGTCATTTGTTGATGGGCTTTGGGCCTTCAAGGAGCTTGATTTTGTGGCTTCTAAAATGCTACAAAATAGAGAAGAGAGATTTTGAGGGGTTTTTACATTTAATAATATTTATTTATATTTTCATTCAATTATGTGCAAACTAAACTAATAACACTTATTAATGGTATATTTATTCATGTAAAATAGATAATGAGGGTATAAAATTATAATAAAATATGATTATCAAGAGGCATAGCAGTGGCCATGTTTAGACATTTGAAGAAAAATAGAAATTACCAGAAAGTGTCTTTTAAAAACAATATTTCAATTTTTTTTTGAATTTAAACCGTGATGAATAATGGAATTATTAGTATAAACATCAAAACTAAAGAATGCGAAACAGTATCTTTTCAGTGTATGCAAACATATGATTTCTATTGATATTAAATTAAGTGAGTCCATCCAGTATCAATAATTAGTTTATCATGAAAAATAATTCTAACTAAACCGCAATGAATTTTCTTGAAAATAGAAACTTAACAGGCGTGTTTACACCAGGAGCTACACAGAATGAAGATATCCGGTGGTGATAAAAGTGTGATCATTAGTAATTCTATATAACTAGGAATTCGTATATAAAGACTATTTAATCCCTTCAGAGTGAGTTACTATCATAAATAATTTAATATATAAATTCTGCAATCAATAAAACATTTTAATATCCTTTTGATATGACCCAAAGCCGGCAAACAATGTATACCTCCGCCATTATTTCACTAGAGTCCCACTAGGGGCACACCATAAACCACACTCTCAACCACACCCCAACACTCTCTATAGTGCTAGTGGGCCATACATGATATTTTTAAAAATATCATGCATGGCCCACTAGCACTATGGAGAGTGTTGGGGTGTGGTTGAGAGTGTGGTTCATGGTGTGCCCCTAGCTTTATTTATTTCTCTTCTACCAGAAAAGCGGCGTGGGTAAGACTTGATGAGAGAGAGGCGAGCGGACTTGATGAGAGAGAGGCGAAAAGCGGCGGGGGAAAGACTTGATGAGAGAGAGGAGTTGAGAAGACTTGATGCGACAATGCGCGCGGCCCTAGAAATAGTTGAGGGAACCCTAGAGAGAGGGAGACCGGGGGGGTTAAGGGGGGTGTGGGTGGGGAGAGAGAGAGAGAGTGAATCACAGAGGAGAGCGCGGATCGCAGCGGGGTTTCTCCTAGGCAGCAGCGCTAGCTACTGCTTTGTTTCCTTACGTAGACCTATACAACCACTTTGCTGAGCTAGGCAGCAGCCGATTGTTTTTTTTTTTGTTGGTAAGAAATGGGAGTTAGCCGATTGTTTTTATTGGGCTTTTTCTTCCAAGTCCCGATCCACTTGGCTGAGGCAGAATCAAATTATTCCCTTAATTTACGGTTAATTACTTTAAAAGGCATTTAAATACCTAACCTTGAGACATTAATAGGAATCTAACATAACCATTAGAAATTGAATCTAACAAATTTCTTCAAACTAACCATTAGAAATTGAATCTAACAAATTTCTTCAAACTAAGAAAGATTAGAAATTGAATATACAGTGAGAGGCATAGCAGTGGCCATGTTAACAAATTTCTTCAAACTAAGAAAGATTAGAAATTGAATATACAGTGAGAGGCATAGCAGTGGCCATGTAGAGGCATAGAAGTGGCCATGTTTAGACATTTGAAGAAAAATAGAAATTACCAAAAAGTGTCTTTTAAAAACAATATTTCAATTTTTTTTTGAATTTGAACCGTGATGAATAATGGAATTATTAGTATAATATACTTTTAAGTGAAATTTGTGCTTTTAAGTGAAATTTGTAGACTAATATTTTGATAGACTATGATTTTGAAGAAGTCTGTAATTTCAAAGTTCCTGCGGAATAAAGGTGTGTTTTCACCCACATTGTAAAAAATGGTTGTTTTACCATTTTTCTTCAATTTCACATGTATTTTAATCTTCCCAGTTTTGACTAAAAGTAGAAAAAATTTAAATTTCGCTATTTTCAAATTGTTAATTAGAACAAACATGTTTAAATAATGAAAATGAGAGCAAGTATACTCTTCATAATGAAATTAAACATCAAAACTAAAGAATGCGAAACAGTATCTTTTCAGTGTATGCAAACATATGATTTATATTGATATTAAATTAAGTGAGTCCATCCAGTATCAATAATTAGTTTCTCATGAAAAACAATTCTAACTAAACCGCTATGAATTTTCTTGAAAATGGAAACTTAACAGGCGTGTTTACACCAGGAGCTACACAGAATAAAGATATCCGGTGGTGATAAAAGTGTGATCATTAGTAATTCTATATAACTAGGAATTCATATATAAAGACTATTTACTCCCTTCAGAGTGAGTTACTATCATAAATAATTTAATATATAAATTCTGCAATCAATAAAACATTTTAATATCCATTTGATGTGACCCAAAGCCGGCAAACAATACATACCTCCACCATTATTTCACTATAGTCCCACTAGAGACACACCATAAACCACACTCTCAACCACACCCCAACACTCTCTATAGTGCTAGTGGGCCATGCATGATATTTTTTAAAAAATATCATGCATGGCCCACTAACGCTATAGAGAGTGTTGGGGTGTGGTTGAGAGTGTGGTTCATGATGTGCCCCTAGCATTATTTATTTCTCTTCTACAAGAAAAGCGGCGTGAGAAAGACTTGATGAGAGAGAGGCGAGCGGACTTGATGAGAGAGAGGCGAAAAGCGGCGGGGGAAAGACTTGATGAGAGAGAGGAGTTGAGAAGACTTGATGCGACAATGCGCGCGGCCCTAGAAATAGTTGAGGGAACCCTAGAGAGAGGGAGACCGGGGGGTTGAGGGGGGTGGGGGTGGGGGAGAGAGAGAGAGAGAGAGAGAGAGAGAGAGAGAGAGAGAGAGAGAGAGAGAGTGAATCACAGAGGAGAGCGCGGATCGCAGCGGTCTCCTTTATCAGCCGATTTGTTTTTTTTTTTTTGGTAAGAAACGGGAGTTAGCCGATTGTTTTTATTGGGCTTTTTCTTCCAAGTCCCGATCCACTTGGCTGAGGTAGAATCAAATTATTCCCTTAATTTACGGTTATTTACTTTAAAAGGCATTTAAATACCTGACCTTGAGACATTAATAGGAATCTAACATAAACATTAGAAATTGAATCTAACAAATTTCTTCAAACTAAGAAAGATTAGAAATTGAATATACAGTGAGAGGCCATTAGAAATTGAATCTAACAAATTTCTTCAAACTAAGAAAGATTAGAAATTGAATATACAGTGAGAGGCATAGCAGTGGCCATGTTAACAAATTTCTTCAAACTAAGAAAGATTAGAAATTGAATATACAGTGAGAGGCATAGCAGTGGCCATGTTTAGACATTTGAAGAAAAATAGAAATTACCAAAAAGTGTCTTTTAATAACAATATTTCATAAGGGGGGTTAGTCATCTAGAACTTAAAACTGGAACTGAGATGATTTGTGGGATAAATTTTTAAGGTGTTAGTCACATAGAACTAGAAAATAAGATATTTTTTTATAGTGTTAGTCAAGTAGAACTTTTGTAGAACTAGAACTGTATTATTTTTTTGGTGCGTTAGTCAAGTAGAATTCTACTAGAATTAGAATTGGGATAATTGATCATAATTATCCCACAAATTATACTACCTATATATATAACCATAAGTTTTCCTCTCTCAAATTATCCCATACATTGGAAAGAATACAATTGGGAAAAAAAAAGTGAAACCCCGCCTCCCTCCCTCTTGGTTAGTTTCTCCGCCTAGAAAATTTCTCTGCCATGAAGTCAATCATCCGTTCATTTTTCTGTCTTTACTTTATTTTTGTGATGATTAGATCTTTTATTATTATCTTCAAGATGTATTACTTTATTGATAGCTTTTTGACGTTAAATTACTTTATTATTATTTGTTTGATCTAACTTTTCTCTCCACAACAGTGGTTTAGGTTAAGAATATAGTGTTGGTGGGTTAGTGCTAAAGATATGCGGGCTATTTATGTTTTTTTATAAGTTAGAAAGTAACTTTGCGATCACATTGATGATTAGATGTTGAATGGTTAATGTTGATATCTATTATTATTAAATCGGCTCAGTAAATTGATTGGGATATTTATAGTTCATCTGTCGATCATCTGTTTAGCGGCCATGGATGATTCCTGTGTACATTTTATTTATTTGCTGATTTGGTTTCAGCGATCATGATGAGATTGGTCCAAAGGGTTAATGGCTGAAAAATGCTTATTTTTCTTTCTTTATAATGTTATGAGATTTGAACTTCGACATTTATGATCCTCCACTAGAAGCTCCACGAAATGTTGCTGATGAAGACGATGACTCCGATAAAGAAGATGAGTTACAGACTCAACGAGCAGCTGTAGGAGCTTAGAGAAATTCTATGGTAGATGCCTGTGGGATGATAGAAGCCATGTGGGATGATGGAAGTCGAGTCACTCTAGGGATTTAGATTTTTATTTATAGCCATGTGGGATGATGGAAGTCGAGTCACTCTAGGGATTTAGATTTTTATTTATTTGTAAATTTTTTTTTGAGATGAATAGTGATGCTTTATTGCATTATATTTTATAGTTATTACTAGAATTTGCTTATAATATTATATTATTTTTAATATATAATTATTAACAATAGTAATTTATACCCACCATTACTCCCACCAAATTATCCTACCAAATTATGTAACTTCATAATATTATCCATCATTATCCCACCAAATTATCCTACCAAACTATCCCACTTTAAGAATTACCCATCATTGTTCCACTAAATTATCCCAGTGTTAAAATATTATCCCACTTTATCAATTATCCCAGTTCTACTTAAAAAGTTCTAGGTGACTAACTCCCCCTAATAGTATAGGGTTAGTGAAAAAATGGAATAAAAAAAGAGAGGGAGAATAGTACGGGTGTGTCAGCTTTTTGCCCTAAATCCTCCCAAATCATTCGGATTTGGATTTCTATTAAATCATCATACTTCAACTTTATAAATTTTGAAATCTATAAATTTATTGTGAACCAAATTCAGGAATAGGATTCATTAAGAATCCTTTATTTACGATTTTACCTCTGTCAGATTCAATTCCTATTCCTATTCCATAAAAGGGTGAAACAAACACCCCCTAAAGGAATACGCTAAGAATATCAACTATGATGAGAAAGGTCGCGCAGAAAAATTTAGCTTTTTAAGTCGTATCACAAATTAAAGTGAGTAAATTTTATTTGTAATAAGCTAGACATGTATACAATACATAAATCAGCTTGAGGGGAGAGTGTTAATGAATATCTTATGGAGATCTATGGTGTTACAACTATATTAAGAATATGTGAGTGAGAAAAATTAGGGATGTGACTGAGAGAATAAAGGAATACGCTAAAAGGCTTTAATCTTTTACAATCGCCTTTAATCTTTTATGCTAAGCGACTGAGGATTTAATCCTCATCCTTTCCCAGAAGGAAGGTGCTACAGGCACACCCTTAGGTACACTACCAACCACACTCCCCCTCTTGCTATAGTGCAGCGGCCCCACACCACTAACCACATTCCCCCTCTTGCTATAGTGCAGCGGCCCCACATGTGATTTTCTTAAAAAAATCACATGTGGGGTCGATGCACTGTAGCAAAAGGAAGGGGTGTGGTTGGTAGCGTGCCTCTATCATTTTCCTTCCTAGAAAAAGAAAAAAAAAAGAAAAGAAACGGTTAAAACTGAGCAGGGGATTGCCAGGCATACCCACGGTAATTTAGCCTGTGAACAGGGCTTGTATAATTGGACTTGGGCCGAGATTGGCACATTTCAATGAGGCCGTGAGGATAAGGATCACCACCATAATCAGAGCACCCATGAAGCCACCCTCGTGGACCCGCAACTCTCATCGTGTGCAGGAGTCACTTTCTAGGTCCTTTACGCTCGCTCTCGACTTGATACAAAAGGCGCGGTAAAATCCGCGGCGTCTCCCCAGCTTATCTCCAGAGGAATCCGTGCAGTACTCGTCCCCTTTTCCTGTTACTGGGGACCACCGAAGCTTAACCTGCCCACTTGCTTCTCTGCATTCTCCTTTTGCTACGAAGGGAGGGCCCCACTTCCGCTCCGTCGTTTCATTCTTAGCTGTCAGCGAATATTTGGTTATAAGAAATGTTAGAGGCACACCTCCGTTAACACTCCCCCACCTTCTAAAAAAATCTCCTGTGGGGCCTACTATACTGTAGCAGGTGGGGGGAGTGTGACCGGATGTGTGCCTCATGGTGTGCCTCTAACACCCCTCTGGTTATATATCACGCACCGAAAATGATGTGCGTATCCGTGACTAGATTAGTAACACCGTTCGATCGAAATATTCATATAGGGGTTGTTTGTTTGGCAAAAATAATGATGAGAAATAGGTTCCGGTGGCTCATAAGATGACAATGGGAGATCTAAGTCCAAATAGATTTTCAATTCCTTAGTTTGGTTCAACACAAAATTTAAGGAATTTTTTTAGAGATATCACATGCCTACTCAGAAAATAAGAAATGATCATTTCTGAGTTGTGCGTTTGGAATTAGGATGAAAAAGCGTTAAATAATTATTATTTTTGCTATTCTAGTGATGGGTTAGTGATGTTTCCTGTTCTTAGTTTTCTTTTTTTTAGTTGTGAAACAAACAAATGATACGTGAGGAAATATATTTTCAATCCTATTTTACCATGAACCAAACAAATTTTAAAAAATCTTTAAAAACATATAAAAAATAATATCTATGCTTCAAAATGAGTTTCCTATATTCAGCAAAACAACCAAACAGCCCCATTCCTGAGCCGTATATTTCCGCAAAAGGTGTGCTGTTTTATTTCTGACGGAAAATTACGATGGCGATTCAATGGATCAGAAGACTGAAAAAGTCAGTGCACCGCTTTTGGAGGGATGCTTCACCTTGAATTAAATAATGAACCTTTTTATAAAAGGACACTGTTAAATGTTATTTTAGCAGCTATGCCACTATAGACTTTGTAATTTGCAATGTATATCTTCTGAAACCCATATCATATTTTCAGAATGATACTGTGAATATTTTAAAAGCGTACCTAAAATATTCTGCAAGCGAGCGTCTCTACTAAAGTTGTAATTCTGTATTGATGATTTTACTTATCACTTGGAAAAAAAGTGATAACTTCTTGTATACAAATCTTATTCACTCCTAAACGAACTTATTTGATATTTGTTAATTATTTCTGATACTTAAAAACTGCATTGGCAAATGGCAACGTAGTGAATGTCAAAATTCAAACTCCGTTTGTATACTAATAGGGTAATAAACGAATAATTTTATTATTTTGCATTGTTGATCTAATATTGAAAAGGTCGACAAATTATAATCATTTAGTAATCTAAAGATTTATAATTTATTTCATATATAACTAGATCATATACGCATCAAGAATTTTTTTTCATTTCTATTCAAAGTAAATTATAAACAAGTTGAAAAAAATGATTATAATCGTACCTATAATTTGTTCACTTACAAAAAGAATTGAATCTGAATCCAATAAAAAGAACATCATGGAAAAGAAATTATATCTAAATTGAGACAATACATATACATTGGATGGTGCCTTAGTGCCATAAGAGAGAGAAAGGAGTTTGCGAATTATATCTACCTATCGCATCTCAATACGTAAAACAAAAAAAAATCGAACAGAATTGTAAAACAAAATTTGACCTTGCAAATAATACGTAAAACAAAAAAAAAATCAAATAGTATGTAAAACAAAATTTAACCTTGCAGTTACAAATTGTAAGTTGATAAAAATTTAGTACTCAACAAAAAAAAAAGCAGAGCTTGACGGCCTGGATCCTGCAAATCAGCTGTGTGCTCCATAAACAGGCTACAATATTTTCTGCCCAAACAATCAAAAGCAACGTCGCGGTCATGGTTCAGTGAAACGTTAATTGGACACGTGTAATCTAGAATTTCGTTAATTGGACACTTGTGTGTGCTATCGTAACACCAATATCCTCCACCTCTCCCCTGAGTCCCTCCGCTCCACGAGCACTACCCTGAAATTTAGTTTTTAAAAAGGTAAATTTCAGAAAACCCACTTAAATTTGAACCACTGCAAAGTAACCGCGATAACTCTCAAAATATTAGAAAACGCCCTTCAACTTCAATGTTCTTCAAAAAAAATTCCCTTAAAAGTTTGAACCATAAATTTTCACTAGAAAAATGCCCTCCCGCATAATTTTATCTACCCATGTGTGAATTGAATTTAAGACGTTAGCGGGGTCTTTTGAAGAAGTCTTAAAGTTGTAGTGTGTACCATCTAAACTTAAAGGGGGGCTATCTGATATTTTGAAAGATATTAGGGTTATCTGGTGATCCCTCTAAAGTTAAATGAGTTTTCTGAAATTTATATAGCATTTAAAAAACTCAAGTCATTTTCTCCCCCATAAAGAAAGAAACGTCTCCTCCAAAACTCTACTCCTCTCTCAAAAGAGATCTCGGATCTTCGTCGTCTTCGATCAATGGCGGGAACTCGCGAGGAGAACGTGTACATGGCGAAACTCGCCGAGCAAGCAGAGCGCTACGAGGAGATGGTCGAATTCATGGAGAAAGTAACCGCCTCCGTCCCCGCCGGCGAGGAGCTCACCGTCGAGGAGCGCAACCTGCTCTCCGTCGCCTACAAGAACGTCATCGGAGCTCGCCGAGCCTCGTGGAGGATCGTGTCCTCGATCGAGCAGAAGGAGGAGAGCCGAGGCAACGAGGACCACGTGGCGGCCATCAAGGACTACAGATCTAAGATCGAGTCGGAGCTCAACTCGATCTGCGATGGGATCTTGAAGCTTCTCGATTCGCATCTGGTGCCTTCGGCGTCTGCGAGCGATTCGAAGGTGTTTTACTTGAAGATGAAGGGCGATTATCACCGGTACTTGGCGGAGTTTAAGATCGGATCGGATCGAAAGGATGCGGCTGAGAGCACGCTTTCAGCTTACAGCAGAAGGAGGAGAGCCGAGGCAACGAGGACCACGTGGCGGCCATCAAGGACTACAGATCTAAGATCGAGTCGGAGCTCAACTCGATCTGCGATGGGATCTTGAAGCTTCTCGATTCGCATCTGGTGCCTTCGGCGTCTGCGAGCGATTCGAAGGTGTTTTACTTGAAGATGAAGGGCGATTATCACCGGTACTTGGCGGAGTTTAAGATCGGATCGGATCGAAAGGATGCGGCTGAGAGCACGCTTTCAGCTTACAAGGCTGCTCAGGTTCAGATCTGACCTCTATGGAGTTTGATTTGATTTTTTTAAAGATTTTTTTTTTAATTTCAGCGAGAGATTTTAAAAACATTAGCATTTAACGTGAGATCCTAATGATTGATGTTGTTTTCCTTTGGATCTGACAGAATTTTGTTCGAATTAACTCTATAATTGTAACTTAGCTGACTTTTTCACGAATTTTCTCGACTTTATTGCCTGTTTTACATTCCTAAGTTTCGTCAACTTTTTGGGAAAGTTTGGATTTTTTTTTTCAAAATTCGTAAATAATTTAGTGATGAGTTGGTCTTTTGAGGATATAAAATGATGGTCGTCGTTCAGGACATTGCGGTTGCGGAGTTGGCCCCAACACACCCGATCCGTTTGGGATTGGCACTCAACTTCTCGGTGTTCTACTACGAGATCCTCAACTCACCTGACAGGGCTTGCGCTTTGGCCAAACAGGTTGGTGAAAATTTCCTTGATTAATTTTGCATGATTATCTCCATGACCTTTTATAAAAATCAACCTGCACTTAGCATATTCGGTAAATTAAATATTACGCTTTGTTTTTATTAAGAGAGTGTCGAGTGGTTTCGGTCCGTAGTATTGATGTTGTACCGAAAGTTTTTTTTCCGTTGGATCGGTACTAACCCCCAAATATCCGAATTTGGATGCTCTCCACTAAAAAAAAATAGAGATACTGCTATTTTTAATCTCAATCGTTGATTATTTAATAGGCGGTTATGATACAATTTAAATCTAACACTTACTATACCCGTATATTGCACTCATTTCTAATTTGCATTAAAAGAAAAACTCACAACCATCAACTAGATAATCAATGGTTATGATTATGTAGTGGTCCATCCACTACTTTTTAGATAGTGGAGTGGATTCGAATCCCAAATATCCTAATCTACAAGTAGCGATTGCTTCAATGCATAATTTTTGCTATGAACTAAAAGCAATCGATGTTCTCTCTTATTTGAAAGACGAGTTTGGTTTTCTTTTGGTGGAAAGTTAATTTATTTCCAACACCATCCATTTGTAGTTAGTGCATTTGTAGCGCCCAATGTACTGTCTTGGTTAGCTTTCTTTTTCAACTATATGAAATGCTTATTTAAATATATTAGTATATTGCTCGCCATTAACTTCCTTTAATGTCTAAAATAAGAGATGCTAGTCAAAAGGATATCGTGAAATTTATAAAAATTACCAATAAAACTATCATTTTCAACATGATTCCCAAGATGTAGTTTGAACTATTCTCAAAAGTGCATCTTCAAGAAACGAATAATCAAATACTAGATTCTGAGTTCAAACTCAGAAAGGCCCCTATGGTTTGCGCCATAAATCTATTAAGCCCCCAGACTATTATTTGGATCTATTAAGCCCCTATACTTTTTATTTTGAATCTATTTAGCCCCTATGGTGTTTCTTCATAACTAAAAAGTAGATTCAATAAGACAAAAATACCATTTCTTTAGTTATGGAGAAATACCATAGGGGCTAAATAGATTCAAAATAAAAAGCATAGGGGCTTAATAGATCCAAATAATAGTCTGGGGAATAGATTCAAAATAAAAAGCATAGGGGCTTAATAGATCCAAATAATAGTCTGGGGGCTTAATAGATTTACAGCGCAAACCACAAAATAATAGTCTGGGGGCTTAATAGATTTACAGCGCAAACCACAAGGGCCTTTCTGAGTTTGAACCCCTAGATTCTAGATAAATGGAGCTCCCAGTTCAAGTGATGACGCACACCATTAGTCAAATGTTATAGAATTCAATAATTTTTATTTCGGGCATCCTGTGATCTTTTGCACAATATATATATGTGCATCTGGACTTCGACCGATTTTCTTGCTATCCTCTGTCAACTCGTTTAGCTTTCGAAACTTAATGGTCTCGGGTGGAGTAAGTTTCCTACATCAACCAATGAGGTAAATGTAACAACTTGATGGTACATTTTTTATTAACTTCGAAATTGTTCTGTTTTGTTTTATTTATGACAGGCAGAAGTATGTTTCCAGTGATCCGTTTACAATTCTAACGATGATATATTTTTTAATTAACAAGAAAAAACATACTTTTTCTTAAACATTTTTTCTACTCCCCTGACATGCTAAAAATATACATCTTATGCCGAACAATATTATCAGGCATTTGATGAAGCAATTGCGGAGCTGGACACTCTTGGAGAAGAATCCTACAAGGATAGCACCCTCATAATGCAGCTCCTTAGAGACAACCTCACCCTTTGGACTTCAGATATGCAGGTATAAATACGATACATGTATCATTCTTCCGAAATTTTCAAATTTATTTCCCCACATCCCCATGTTAAACTTTGCCAAGTACTTATTGGAAACAATTGCTGTGGCTTACTGTCTGCAGGATGATGGAGCTGACGAGATCAAGGAAGCACCCAAGGGCGAGGATGATCAGAAGTAGTAGCTGACCGGGGGCTTTGTTTCCTAATTAATTAAGACCTTCAACTGTGGAGAGATGAATTCGGATATTTGCTGGCCTACCTCTATGATTTGCTGAGGGTTTCCATTTTCCCCTCTCAATTGATCTGGCATTCGAAGCTCCATGTTTCGTTGTGGTTTTAGTAACATTTGGATCCTGTGCCCTTTTGTTATATCCTTGTCGTTCAAAGTTAACTGTCTTTTTTTTTTAATCTTTTTTTCCATCTGTAGAACTGCAGTTGTGTGTGCATTCGACAATTATTGATCTGATAACATAATTGTCTCTCAAAAGCTTTGAGTTATTATTTCTTGTTACGCGTCGTCCATTTGAAAACAACTACGTCGTTTAGGTGCCTTGGATAATTGCTTGGCAAGTGCTATTGTTATTGATTTAATACAACTTAAAAGAATTAAAGGGTTTAATTAAAAACACAAATATTTGGAACTTCTAATACTGAAATATGAAATATTTTTGGCCCAATATGATAAAATACCGGTAAATAGCACTTAAATACGTTAATAGTTTCACCCCTCTCAGGACTTGTATATCCCCAGTTGTATTTTGTAAAATTTATATACCTTAAAGTTGTTCAAAATTGGCATGTTAATACTATTTATTTTGCAAAAGTGAAAATCTTTATTTGAATGCTGTCATATACAATTCAATTCATATGCTAATTTTATGACTTCTTCTCTATAACTTTATTGACTTCCTTTTTAAAAACTTTCAAATTCTTTTGTTAAAATAGAGTTAGGATACATTTAGTTTTTTTAGCCTTATTTTATTCACATAAACTACCTTTAAACATGATTTATGTTGCAATTAACCACTTTCTTGTTTTCCTCTTCAAGTTTTACACAGTTTGATAATTTTGCCCTCAACTAAAACACGTGCTTTGAACGTGAGTTTGCATTTAACTTACCAACGAGGGTTAACTCATTAAAATAAATTAAAACCTATCTGTTTCTATTTCAATCAAACCCTAGAGTTTGAAACATGAGATAAAAAGCAGTCGGAAAATTTTGATTTTCGTGTTGAAATTTTAGGGTTTTCTTTTCTCTTTCTTTATTCCTTTCTTTTTTCAATCACTCAAAATGTCCAAGTTCTCAATTTCTTCCTCATCTTGTACCCATGTCATACCCATTGAGTTGAAGTGCAAATGTAATTTGATGACTTCTATCATAACTTCAAGGACAGAATCTAATCCAAGTGGAAGGTTTTTCAGTTGTTGTCATTTCTTTAGTCCTTTGAATTGCATTAAAAGATGTGATTATCTCAATTGGTATGATGGGGAGACTGATGGTAGTGCAAAGAAAATATTTAACATGCTTATTGATGAGAGGAAATAATTGAAGGCTGAGCTTGATGAGATAAGGAACAAGATTGAGGCTCCTACATAAGTGACACTGGGAGGAGATGGGATGACAACGGGCATATAGAGGATACAGTGGATAGTGAGACTCAGGACCAGGGTCATGTTTAGGAGTCCATTGTAGCAAACAGACCCAAAAGAGTGATTCGTCGGCCAGCTAGATATAATAATGTCATGGTTGTATATGCCTTATCAATTGAGGTCGTTGATGATTTGGTTCCTATTGGTCTTTTTGTTTTAATGATGTTTAACAAACAATTTACAACTAATGTTGTTTGTCTAGTGTTTGTGTTTATCTATTTATTGTAGAACAAACAATTTACAACTAATGTTGTTTGTCTAGTGTTTGTGTTTATCTATTTATTGTAGACAAACAACATGTTGGAGGATGGATGGAATCGTCTAGTGTTTGTGTTTATCTATTTATTGTAGACAAACAACATGTTGGAGGATGGATGGAATCGAGCATTTGCGATCATATCCAATGGAGGTTGGCGGAATAGTGGTTGAAGCTTATGCAATTCAGGTTCAAAATCCAAGTTCAAGCTTCATCCGTAAGTTTACCAAGAAGAGCTTATTGAAGATCAAGATCATTGCTTGGGTAAATAGTTTATGTTTTATATTATGTGTGTTGATACTTTAAGCTCAATTATATACACACATACATGTTTTGGTTTTATAGCTTTCAACTTTATATAAATATGAAACATATATACTTGTTTATACACATTTCATATTTATCGATTTTGTTTAGCCATATATATATATATATATATGAAACAAATGGATATAACTATATGTATACACGTATTTGTTTCATATCTATACATGCAAATAAACATGATTTCATTTATGGATTAAAGACGTTTATTTGAAAAATTATGTGTTTATGGATTAAAGACTTGTTTACAATGTTTTATATCTTTTCCTAAGTCTATTAATCCATTCAAAAGGATTTGCAAACTTGTTTGAAATTGTTTTTGTCAAAATCAAGTATTGATGATTTTGTATTCTTAAATAGTTTACAAAATAATTTATATTTAACAAATGGAAAAGTAATTTTAAAAATTCTTTTTGTAACATGTTCTATTACATGTTTATAATCATTTCCCAAAATTTTATCATTTTTGGAGTTGATTTACTATACTGAATTGATTTTACAAAATCAAGTGTTTCAGCAGTTTTTAGAATCTGGAATAACTGTTTTAAAACATTTATTTCTCACAAATGGGAAGTGATATTTCAGAAATTATTTCTCTAACATGTTTATATACATGTCTATAAGCATTCCACAAAATTTCATGATTTTTGGAATTGATTTACTATTTTTAATTGATTTTACAAAGTCAGATACGTAAATTTCCAGAATGCTGGATTTTGGGGTATTTTGGTCTTTTCAGCCTATAACGGCTAGTAACGGCTAGTTTTTGATATTTTCGGTTTTTGGGGGTTTGTGGCTTGTTTAAGAGGCTATAAAAAGCCCTCAACTTTTATTGTTTATTATGGATGTTTAAGAGAGTTTTAAAACAAGATTATAAGTTTGTGACAGTTTGTTTCAAGTTTTGAAGATTGTTTTAGTTTATGCAAAAAAGAGGTTTACAAGAGGAGGAGATTATTTGTTTGGTGTTTGGGCTTCAATCTCATTCTCTCTCGCTCTTAATTCTTAGAAAAGTTTTTCTAAACTTATCTTCTAGCTTATTTATATTTTGATTCATACATATTTGTGCTAGATTGATTTAAGTTTAGTTGTTATCTCTCATTGATTACACACACCCACTTGAGCCTAAGTATTTTCATACATAGTATATTTAGGGTTGTGAGATTGTATTCTTTGAGAGTGAGCTTACATAGAGTTCTTATCCATTGTAGAGAACAAATCTTGTTGTTGAGCCTAATTGTGAGATACATTTTGTAATACACTTGTACACCGAGAGGAGTGTGTGGTGAGAGACGGGGTAGTCCCAAGAGGAGTGGGGTAGGTGGTAATGCCTAGAGGTAGGTTGTAATTCCTAACACTTGAGGGAGACACGGGCTAGAGACCAACACTTGAGAGGGTGTAAAATGTGATTATAAGAGTGTTGATTGTAAAGTTTCCGGTGAACTAGAAAACCGAGTGTGAGGTGTAAACGTTATTCGGGTGAGCGTAGAAAACTCGATTGTGATAGTGGAGATCTCCTCGAGGTGAGGAGCGGGGACGTAGGTCGTGGGGACCAAACCTCGTGAACATATCGTTTGTTTGTGATTGCATTGGCACACTTATTTTTTGTGTTTATCATTATATCGCCTTTGTCAATTGCTCATTGTTTATATTGCCCATTATCTTATTTATCTTGTTTATGATTATTTCACCATTGTGTTAGTTTATATATCCTTGCATATTCACCATATACCTCTTTGCTAGGATATATATCTCTTCGTTCATATCACTTATCCTTGCGTATATCTTGTTATATATCATACTTGCATATTCACCATATATCTTGTTGTATATCAAGGAGGCAGAGTCTAGCTCTGATTCGATCAGATGGAGGGAAGCTATGGAGGAGGAGATACGCTCTCTTCAAAAGAATGACACTTGGAAACTTGCAAAGCTACCGAAAGGTAAGAAGGCTATTGGATGCAAGTGGATGTATGTAAAGAAAGAGGGATCTTCTATTGGGGACATTCGGTACAAAGCCAGATTGGTTGCCAAGGGTTATGCACGGCTTGAGGGCGTTGATTACAACGAGGTATTCTCACCTGTTGTAAAGCATTCGTCTATTAGGATTCTGTTGGCATTTGTGGCACAGCTGGATTTGAATTTGGTCCAGATGGATGTGAAGACGGTCTTTCTACACGGAGATTTAGATGAGGAGATCTACATGACATAACCTATGGGGTTTAAAACTGCAGGAAATGAGGATTTAGTTTGCAAGCTAGAGAAGTCTCTTTACGGATTGAAGCAATTATCGCGACAATGGTACAAGAGATTCGATGGCTTTATGATTGGCCGAGGATACACGAGGAGCCTATATTCGTGAAGTCTTGGATGAAGTCTTGGATGAAGGAGATGTCATGTTGGAGAAGATCCACACAAAGGACAACCCTGCGAATATATTGACCAAAGTTGTTTCAGGAGTAAAATTTGGTCATTGTATGAAGCTATTGAACATTCTTCAGTGTTGAGGCCTTTGGAGGCCATTTGGATAAACTACATGAGGTTTGATTCATTGGACAAGCGGATACGTAGGCAGTCTATTCGATGCAGCCGGTTGGATTAGTTGATTTTGATGGGGGTGAGATTGTTTGAGCTCTCGTTCGAGTTCCCGACTTGTTGTGGATTGGGTTCGTTATCGTGAATTAACTTCACAACGTACTGGACACAACAAGTGGGACATTTGGATGCTTTAGTGTCGGCTCAGTTTTGGAAGAAACTTCACCGAGGTGGAGAATTGTGAGTGGGGGCCACAGCGTGTGTTCTTTTATTTTCAGCGTGAGGTGTTCCCAAGAACACTGTTTGGTGGAAAGTTTGTAGTAAAAAGAATGAAAGAAAATTGACTTGTATTCTCTCGATCTTAATTACAATTTGGATTCTGATTACAAAAGAGAGGAGAATAATCTGGATTCTCCCCTTTGTTTAATTCTGGGTTCTTCACAATGACGATGGAGTGCTTCATTCGAATGCTCGCGTCGAATTTGCTCTCCGTTGACGATTCGACCGTCTTATCTCACGGGAATAATTAACTTGTGTGGCAAGTTTGATGGAGAACTCTTAACGAGTTTAAGAACTCATAGTGAGTTGAAACTCTGTGAAAAGAGTTGTTTGAACCGAAAATTCGGTTAATAGCCAAGTGGATTTGTTTGTTTCTGAAAGATGTTCCAAGATCAGATCTTCCTGTTGCCGACAATCCAAGAAGAATCAGCCGACGCTCTCTCTGTGAGAAATCCGATCTCTTCTTCACCTACCAATCTCCTAAAGCCGAACCCTTTTTCTGTTGAGTTTTTTTTGAGGTTTATAAGAGGATAAGGGGTTGTAATTGCCCACTTAATCCGCTCCTAAGTGGGTGTGATTTCCTCAAATCGTGGGAAAAAACGGTTCTGAAACCGTTCGACTCATGTTTGAATGAGTCAAACGCCCAAATCAGCGTTTCAGACCTTAACTCCGCGTCTTAGACTGGAGACGTGGAGTTGGATATCTGCTGGATGTTGAAAAACGCGATGGTCGCCCGAGTTTTGTTTGCTGAGGATTGGAAACGCAGGGGTCGCCTACGTTTCAAGAATCAAAACGCGAAGATGAATTTCGCGTTTAGAAAAGGCTAGTTGACTTGTAACCTCTTCTGTAGAGCGTTGCAAGGACCATTGTTCAGTAATCTTTGGTTTAGCTGTTGTAGGGTGTGGAAGTCGTCAGATTGTAACTCTCACAGTTGATTGTGAAGACCACTGAATAGAGTTTTCATCAGTTGTCAGAAGTGTCGTTAAATTATAACTCTTCTCGATCTATGTGAAAAGTCCTCCATTTGCAGTTTTCATTTGTTGACATGAAAGTCATCTAATTGTAACTTTCATCATTGACATATGGAAGTCATCGGATTGTAACTCTCATCATTGAAACTTGATGAGGATCAGCTATCTATTGTGATTTTTAGATAGCCTACAAACACCCAAGTTAAGCAGGCCAGGCCCACCCGATATTCCTCTTATAAATAACAGCGTGACTTTCTCCTAGGGTTTGGCGCTAAAAAAAAGGCAGAGGCAAGGGGAGAACGCTGAAGAAGTTTTTGGCGACTGTTCTTTGGGTTTTGGCGGTTGTCCTTTTGAGAAGAAAAACAGAGAGCCTTTTTCAAATCAAGAGAAGAGAAATTATGAGAGATTTGAGAGATTATTTGAGGGTTTTATTGGTGAGATCTTGTGAGATTGTAAACCTTATTTGCATTCTCTTTCTCTCTAATAGTAGATCTCACCCCTTCTTGCCCCATAGACGTAGACAACTTGCCGAACCACGTAAAATAGTCTGTCTTGATGTGATTTGTAATAGCTTGTTAGGTTCCCTCGACAAGTCAGTCCTAGAACTGATGAGAGGAAGAGTGTATATCCCACTTTGTTAAGATATATCACTGTCGATTCTTGTTTTCTTTGTGAAACAGTGATTTAGTTGTGATCTTCCTCTCTTGTTGTGCACCAGAGGTGCTGCCAAAATTTTCGCTGCGCATAACAAATAAATGGTGATGGATCGCTGCGAAACACCAAAATCCTCCAAAAGTCCTCGAAGCCAAATCGCCTCCTTAACAGCCTCCGTAATCGTCATATACTTTGCTCTGTCGTTGACAAAACCACCATAGACTGCAATGTGCATCTCCAACATACCGACGCACGGGTCAAAGTGAACACATATCCCGTAATAGACTGACGTTTATCCAAATCTCCAGCGTCATCCGAATCTACGTATCCAGTACATAGCTGCCCATCGCTAGTGTCTCACTTAAAAACCAAAGCAACATTGAAAGTACCTTGAATGTACCTCAAAATTCATCTCACGACATTCTAATGACCCGGATATGGGTCATGCATGTGTCTCGAAACCATGCTCAGTGCCTGTGATAAATCCGACCTCGTACAAACCATTGCATACATCAAATTTCCAACTGCGCTCGCATATGGAGTTTTTGACATCAACTCTCGATCTTCAACTGTCTTCGGTGAAAGGTCAGCTGAAAGCTTCAAATGAGCTCCCAATGGTACACAAACTGGCTTCGTTTCCATGCTTACATTGAACCGCTGTAGAACCTTCTTCAAATAAGCCACATGTGTCAAACAAATTTTACCTTTGTCTCTGTCTCTGCCTATCTCCATCCCCAAAATGCGCTTTGCTTCACCCAAATCCTTCATCTCGAACTCGCTCCAAAGCTGAATCTTCAATCTATCTATCGCGGATCTGGAAGTAGAAGCGACTAACATGTCATCAACATAAAGTAAATAAGTAAATATACGCACTTCCATTCAACTTGCGATAGTACACGCAAGGATCAAACTAGCTCCTAATGTACGAATGACCAATCATGAACCAATCGAATCGCTTATACCACTGTCGAGGAGATTGCTTCAAATCGTATAGCGATTTCTTCAATCTACAAACCAATTTATCCTTCCATGCAGCTCGGAATCCCAATAGCCGAGTCATATAAATTTCCTCATCAAGATCATCATGAAAAAATGTTGGTTTCACATCCAATTGATCTAATTCCAAACCATGTTGTGACATCAAAGCTAGCAAAATCCGAATCGAAGAATGCTTCACCACTGGAGAGAAAACATCATTATAATCAATACATTCTTCCTGTGCATAGCTCTTCGCAAACAAGCTAGCTTTGAACCTTACGGGAGTGCCTTCAATGCCCTCCTTCTTCGTATACACCCACTTGCAACTAATAACCTTCCGTCCCTTTGAAAGCTCGACAAGCTCCTATGTGTTATTCCTATGAAGGGACTCCATCTCCTCCTGCATAGCCACCTGCCACAAATCAACCTCCGAACTATGATCAGCCTCTCTGAATGTAGTAGGAATCATCTCATCGACACTCTCCACCGAAAGTGCATACGCAACAAATGTGTCTGTATACCTAGCCGGCATACGTATATCTCTCATCTGTCTCCGAACCGCAATAGAATTCTGAACATGAGCCGTCGGTCCCTAATCCCGCTCAACTGTAACTGTATCCTCCAAATCATCACCATGCTCGCCTGATGTCACCTTAGTCGGTACTCTAATGGATACAGTCCTATCTGGATAATGTAGAGCTGCATCAATCTCCACCACCTGCGATATCTCCTCTGTCAGGATACTTTCCACCTGATGAGAGATGAGAAGCATCAGGATTGAAGTCTCTTCAAATGTGACGTCTCTACTCAGCATAATCTTCTTATCAACTGGATCCCAAAGCTTGTATCCTTTGACACCACACTTGAATCCCACAAATATGGTATTCCTAGCTCGAGGTTCTAATTTATTTGTTCTAACATAATAAAATACAGGGCATCCAAATACATTGAGCTGATTGTAATTGTGTGCTGGCTCTCCCGACCACATCTCCATAGGGGTCTTTCCCTTAATAGCAGATGAAGACTGCTTATATTAATGAGGTGATTCGCATAAGAAAGTGTCTTAGCCCAAAAGATCTTCTTCAAATCACTTTGCGACAATAAACATCGAACATTTTTCAGCAAAGACCGATTCAACCTTTCTACCACCCCTTTCTGCTGCGGTGTGTGACTAATTGTGAAGTGTCACTCTATGCCATCGTCTTGACATAGCTGTTGAAAGGGGTCAGAAATATACTCACCGTTGTTGTCGGATCGTAACGTCTTGATCTTTCTCCCAGTCTGCAGTTTGAATCTCTTCTTCCACTCTACAAATATCTCTAGGACTTCACTCTTCTTCGTCATGGTATACGCCCAACAACGTCTATAATAGTCATCTACAAACATGACGAACCAATGTCAACCACCAAGTGATGTCGTCTTAATGGGACTCCAAACATCTGTGTGCACGTAGTCCAAAATGCCCCTCGTCCTATGGATGGTTGTCCCGAACTTCACATTTGTTTTCTTGCTAAGAACACAATGATCACAGAACTTAACTTTCTCACTGGCTCTCTTTAATAGTCCCTGCTCGCACAAAGCTTGCAGTGACTTTTCACCTATGTACCCCAATCTATAGTGCCAAAGCCGTCTCGCGTCCGCCTCTGAAATAGCTGAAGCTACTTGGCCAATCTCGATGTTCCTCTTCAGATAATACAAATTCCTACTGTGGACTCCCTTCATCACCATCAATCCCTTAGTAAAATTCGCTACAACATTCTCAAATATCACCTTGAATCCCTTCGCCTCCAAAACTCCAACTGAAATAAGATTCTTTTTCAACTGACGAACAAATCTCACTTCATTCAATTCACGAACTACTTCATCGTGCATCCGAATCCTGACAGTACCTATCCCACAAATGCCACAGGATTGATCATTTCCCATTACCATCACGCCCCCATCGAGTTTCTCGAACGATGCAAACCAATGTCGCCGGAGAGTCACATGAGAAGTAGCACTAGAATCAAGCATCCAATCAGATGCATCCACATGATTCACCTCTGGAGTAATCAATAGATAAAAGCACGAATCATCAGAATCATCACCTCTCGCGATGTTCACTTCATTGACCTTCGGGCCCTTCTTCCTACTATTATCCTTTTCTTTGAGCTTCCGGCAATCTCTCTTCTAATGTCCTTGTTCCTTGCAGAACGCACACTGGTTCTTCGCTAACTGGTGGTGGCCCCTTGACTTTGACTTGTTCTTATTACTACCTCTTGGATATGGACTTCTACCTCTTATCGACAAGGCCTCTCCTGAAGTGCTAGTACGGGAAGTCTCTTTGTCATTCCTCCTCAAATCGTAGTTCGTCAATGCGTTAGTCACTTCACTGTAGGTGATGGAAGATCTCTCATTCAACAAGGTGAGCATGAAGGTATCATACTCCTCATCGGGTAAGGAGCCCAACAAAATAATCACTTTGTACTCGTCCGTTATCTTCTCATCCACGTTCGCAAGTCCGACAACAACTTTGTATAGTTGTTCATATGAGCCGCTAGTGAGGTGCCCCTAAACATCTTGAATCTGAATAATCTCTGCAGCAAGTGCAATCGATTCTCAACACTCTTGGTAAGGTACTTGTTAAGAATCTCCTACATCTTCATCGCAGACGTCACCCCAATCACATCGTATTTCAACTCTTGTTCCAAACAAGATTTGATTACTCCACAAGCGTTCCTATTCATATTGTCTCATATCGCCTCATTGTATTTCAGTGGCCTCTCATGGACCATAATGGTCTCTTCCAAATTTTGAGCATTGAGAGCGTCCTGTACGTCGCTCATCCACAAACCAAAATTGATTTTACCGTCATACTTCAACATACTAATCTTAGTGTTTTGAAATCCAGCCTGAACTGTATTCGCCATCGTCTTGCTGCTTTCACTAATTTTTTTCTCCCATTGCAAACCACTCTAAATTGTAAAAAAAGATTGAAACTTTGATAAAAATTGATAAAATTACCCAACTGAACCCTAGATAGGATTCTAACACGATCTCCTAACCACACGAGGAAAGCAAGATCTCCAACGACAATTCTATAATGCTATCTCCATCAAAGCCTAGAACTCCAAGAACCAAGCTTCCACAATGAATCTTTCTCCACCCAATGCCAAAACCCTAGATCTCAAATCTAGAGCTCTGATACCAATTGTTGCGCGCTGTACGGAAGCATGTTCGACAACCAAACGAGTCGGTGTGTGATGAGAGAAGAGAACCAAATTAAAACACGAATGCAATCCACCAAAATACGACACAAGTCAAACTAAACACAGATATTTACGTGGTTCGGCAATTGCCTATGTCCATGAGGAGAGGATAGAGAGATTTCACTATATGGAGGAGAAATACAACGGGTTACAACTCACAAAACCACTCAAATATAACCCTAATCAAAGCTCTCAACTCCCTCACAATATATTCCTCTCAAAGTACTCAAAAGTCTCTCCTTTCTCTGATTAAGAAACCCTAAAAAACGTGTTTTAATTTATATCAAAACACAAACCAAAACCAACTGGGAAAACCGATATGGGCCCATAACCACATCGCGGTCGACCGGACATGTGCTCGCGGTCGACCGGCTAGAAACAGGATTCAAACCTTGTAATCGTGCACATTATCGGTCGACCGGACTCATGCCATCGGTCGACCGATCAGAAGCAGGGTTTTCGACCTTGTAATTTTGCACGAAATCGGTCGACCGGTCAATGCCTTTTGGTCGACCGACTTGCAACCAAACTGTATATGCTGATTTTTCACCTTTTTCCCAATTCTTTCGCCGTTTTCAACAAAAGAAACATAGTATAACAAGGAAAGTAGACAAATTGATACTTTAGGGAGCAAATTAGAACTCTAACAACACTTCAAGGGGGAATCAATCATTTAGTTATATATGTTTAGTCCTGAACATAACATTATAAACGCAGTGAACAAAACATTAAGCAGTCAGTACGGAATATGCTTTCTATATGTCCGATTATTCCTCGTATACGTGTGTATGAACGCACTCTCCTTTTTCTAGTATGAGCAACAAAAAGAAAGTGGGAGGCTGGGAGCATAGGAAATGGTTTTGGTAAGTTAAGAAATAGGAAAGAAATAAATTAAACCGAGGTCTAGAGAAGACAGACAAGACTACCCTCCTACTTTGCGGCCATTTTTGCTACTTATCAATTTTGTTTTTTTAAACCCTAATATTGGAGCACCGAAGCAATCCTCACAAGAAAAAATCTTATAAAAAAAAGGAATAGCTTCCTACTCAAATGGTATACGAAGAACAAAACATCAACGGGGACTCGGGAACTAAATACAACTCAAATAATCCAACAAAAGAAAAAAGATGGGAAAAATCAGTGAGATAGCACGATGAAGGAGCAAGACCCCCGCAGGAAACTTCAAAAACAAACTTTACAACAAGCTATCAAATGAATGCGAACAAGGTTGGTGCCTGGTTAGTACCAAGGGAATAAGCATATACAGAACAACGCCATGGTAGCTAGAGTATTAATACAGATCATGGGGAAAAGTTCATATCTACGCCTAATCAGAACCTAGAACATATATTTCTTAACTCAAACTATAGATATAAAATTGATTCCTAGAATTGAATATCAAAGTCGTTAATGGGTTTGTTTACAGGTCAAGAATAAGCATACAATGAACAGACAAATGCAGTCAAGCATGGGGAGAGAAGGCCAAGAACCAGAAAAAAGTCAGAGAAGCAAGAAGAAAGTTCTAGTCTCCCGTAGACTGCCGGAATCAATCTAAGCTAAAATAAATATAGGAGGTGCAATTTAAAGAGTTTGATCGACTTCTGTTTCAGAGCAGCAGCGATGTTTCAGCAACATATGAGCTTGTTAGCATTACTGATATTTGCAAAATCATTAATTTTGTGAAGATATAAATACCAAAAGACCAAACTTCCTGTCAGTAAAACTTATTATCTTCATAATTCATTAGCTCAATATGAAACCAACCACATGCATAAAAATAGGGATACTACAGACTTCCTACTACCTATTTTCGTAAGCAAATCCATTTTCACACTCCTCAACTCAATGTACTGAAAAAGCTAGGGTGTTGGCAGGGAGTACCGTGCGGTGCGGAAGGACCTGAACCAAATAGAGTAGGAGGAGGAGGAAGGGGGTGGAGGGAGGGAGTAAATGACCAAACTACACACCTTCAGCGCAAACGTGAGGTTCAGATCACCCCCTACAGAGGGCTGTTCTTATAGGATTGTTACTCATCAAAAGGAATATGTACTCAAAAGCTCTATTGGACTGTGAGGGTGCAGGTTCCCCGACCCAGAAAGCAAAGTCCTGAGCAAGAACCGCATAGTTATGTGAGGGTGCAGGTTCCCCGACCCAGAAAGCAAAGTCCTGAGCAAGAACCGCATAGTTATGGATATGTAGTGAAGAAACCTACAGCCCCGACCCAGAAAGCAAAGTCCTGAGCAAGAACCGCATAGTTATGGATATGTAGTGAAGAAACCTACAGCACTGAAGGTTCGAGATTTCAATGAAATTCAACCAAAATCTTTTTGAAGATGCCCCTGTATCTTGTCAGATGTTAGAAACTTATCCTAAAACATCAATAATCAAATTGAGCAGAGCATCCCATAATTAGCCTAGACCAAGTACATCTAAACTAATCGGGTTTAAATAGGAAAAAAAACCACGTATGGAAAGCTCCGTAGTACTCAAGCACTGGACCAAGAGAAGCACACAGTAGTTATGGAGATGTGAAGAAGCCTCAAGCCTGCACAAAATAAAAGTAAGGCAATGCTAGAAGTTTGAGATTGCATCGAATCCAGCCAAATCTTTCCAATGACATCTTGTATCTTGTCAGAGACTCAGATGTTTGAAGCTTATTATTCCTAAAACTTCAATCGAAATGAACAGACCGCAATCAGTCTAAATCAAGTACATCTGAATTAATCAGGCTACACTAAATAGTAAAAAGTCAAATATTGGAAGCTCTGCAACACTCAAGCACTGGACCGAGAGAACTGACTTAACTTCTAACTGAATTCGCATCACTCGTCCAATTTCAATGTGTAAGCAAACAGAACATTAAATCACCTAGAGTTGACTGTAGTTTTAACTGAAAAAGGAAACCGTAGGCGCTATTGCTATCATCAACATAACTTTATCACGCGCAATCTTTTGCCATTGCCAGAAATTGGACAAATATCCTCCCCCCTTGATAGTCAAAGCTTCCAAGAATAAGCACTAGATAGAAATTTTTTCATATTTCTGGTAGTTTTCATATATGACTATGAATTTTGGTTTGTTCTTTTAAAGAGGCGGTAATACTCCTCATCTGGTGTGAGTCATGAGGCCAAGACTATCAAGACCATACCCTCCTCTCTGACTCCTTATGAGTGGCTTTATGATCAACAAATCAATAAATATAAAGGGCCAGTTTCCTGGATAATTTTCTAGCTAAAAAAGAAGGCAATCAGTGTGTTAACCAAAAGGTTGAGGGCTAGGTTAAACCAGTAAAATGACAATATAAAAGGTCAGGAGATTTTAATCTCCAAGGTAAAGGGAAAGAAACATACCCTATGTTGAATAGTAGACGAAAGGTTAACTAGCTGCAGGAATGACTTCCATATTCGAATAGAACTTTTACTATGTCCATAAGAAATGAATCTGAAGGAAAGCCAGTGACTATGATTTATAAAAAGTTTTATCACCTGAAGTTTTGCAAACATGAGGAGACTGGACACAAAACTCAGGACACAAATATCTAATCCCCTGACAAAATTTAGGATTTAATATCTATTTGATACCATTATTTTACATTGATATTGGATATTCCATGAAGTAAATGTACACTGGAGTAAGGCCATTATGAAGGTTATGGAACCCATCAAATTTCTAAGGCAGCTTATACTGAAAAGAACTACTAGCAATTATTAAATATTCAACCAACAGCATTACCAAATCTGATTAAAAGTGTCTAACTGCCATATATGTTTGAAATCCCATATTTATCATCTAGGTCACTCCTTTTTTTTTCACTTATCAATGCAATGAACGTGACACTAAACATGCGTCCTAGATAGAAATACCTAACTTCCATATCAATTCAACAAAAAAAACTGAAAACTACATATGCATTTCTAGTTTCAATTATAGAGGTAAGACACTGCTTTCAAAGTACAGAATATCAGATCCTCATCAATCAGACAACCAGTTGAAGTTATTACGCCGAATCTACCAGAACAACAAAACATGACATGGCTCATCTCAAAATGTAAAGATGTCTTTTACAAGTTTAACCACATCACAACCAGAAGACTATGCAAACTAGCATTCCATCTAGGATGTTGATTAGCCCCTTCATTTTCGTAAACCCATTAAAAGGATGGTACACTACAAGTGGAAGGTATAACAGACCCAAGCACTAAAAGCAGCATCCAAGAATATGTGAAATCTGCTAATCAAATGCATATAGAAAAAATTTATCACCCAAAACCGTGCATAATAAGATCACACAACCACATGAACACAAATTCCCACAAGGCGGAACCATTTGTTGAGGATCCAACTTATCATGCAGTAGCGAACATGAAAAGCTCTTCTAACATGTTTTGCCCAGCAAATTATTGCCCAAAAACTTATCAACATAAAGGAAATCAACGTATATTAGAAGCATGCACAAGTTATTAATCATTCGCCAAGAAAGGGCACAACACATAACCTTTAATCTTTTAAGAAAACTGACATATGTAATATGTTTACAGCTTAATCCATTTACGGAAGAAGAAAAAAAAAAACCCTCACATTTTCTAAAACAAACATATATTTCTTAACTATCTCTTAGCGTTTCCCCATTATATACACTTCAATAGCCAAGACCCAAAAAAGAAAAAGAAAAAAAGCAACAGCAACCAGCATCAAAAGCCCTAACGTCTAGAAGCAGCACTAACAGCAGAAACAAAGGGATAAAGCATTCACCTAGGGCTCGAAAGCGGCATCCTCGGCGAAGTCGGCGGCAGCAGCGAGCTCGGCGACAGCATTATCCCATGGCACCCGAACCCAAAGGGAGAAAGCGGCGGAGGGCCCGGCAACGGGAGCCCGCCGCTAGCCCGCCTCATGAGGGGTGATCGGGGACTCGGCGGCGGTCAGGCGCGACGTCGCAGGCGGCGGGAGGGCGAGAGGGCGGAGGCCCACCGTGGGAGGGTGGGGGGTTCGAGAGGGGGAGGCGGAATGCGTGGAAGGCGGCAGGTGGGCGGGCGGGGGCGGGGAGGGAGGCCGCGCGCCGAGGCGGGGCGGAGGGGTTTGGCGGTGGGCGGGGGATCCTTGAGCATTTTGGGAACGATCTCGCGAAGTCGCGCTCCTTGTCGATGTTGTAACGGGGCTGGGGTTGAGGTTAGGGTTCGGGGGGAGGAGGGAGGGGATCGGGGGGCTAGGTTTCCGAGCAAGGGGACGGCTTGGAGATTTTGTAGAGAGGATCTGTTGAGGGATTTGAGGAGTTTTGAAATTGATGGTGGTGTGAGTAGTAGCTCCGCTTTGAGGGGGTTTTCGCTGTTACGGCAGGATTTGTGGTGGGGAGTCGGCGGCGGCGGCGGCGGATGAAGCGGAAGAGTTCTCCATTTTTGGGAGGAGGTGAGAGAGAGAGAGAGAGAGAGAGAGGATAGGGTTCGAGTTTGAAGAAGAATATTATAATCGTATTTGCTGCAGGAAAAAGGGTCGGTTGTATGCCGTCATTATTAGTTTAATCTTTCTTTGTCTCCTTCCAGGGCCTCCCTCTCCCCCTCGCTCTCTCGCTCTCTGTGTACTCCGGGATTCGCTATTCGGAGAGCTTAACAGTGAGGCAGCGTATGCCGGCGTCGTTGGGGATTTTACCGGCGTGAAGAAGATTGTTAAAACAGGGAGTAATTATTAGCTTCTTGCGTTTTTTCCGGAAATTTCCCAGTTATATAGGTCAATACTTCTTCTGTTTTTTTCTTTTGGTAGGCACGGTCAATGTTTTTTTCTTCTGTTTTTTAGTGCAGAGGATCCGAATCCCTCGACTAAAACATGGACAAATTTTGAAAACAGACCCCTTCATAAAAATATTCTCAAAAAACGACCCGTTTTTATTTTATTTTTAAAAAATGATCTAGTTTTCCACTTTATTTTCAAAAAAAACCACCTACTTTGTTGAAACTAGGTCGTTTTCTTGTGAAAAAATATTCCCAAACTTCACGGGAGTTGAACTCCCGTGAAGTTTTTTTCATAACAAAACTTCACGGGAGTTCAACTCCCGTGAAGTTTGTGAATATTTTTCACAAAAAACGACCCAGTTTCAGCCTCAGGGCTAAAACTGTGTCGTTTTTTGCAAATTTTTTTAAAACGAGTCTTTTTTTGAGAATATTTTTACAAAGGGGTCTGTTTTCAAAGATTTTCCTTCTAAAACATAGAGTATTTTTTTATTAAAAAAAAGTCTCTTTAAAGTTACAAACAGATATATGTTAGTATTTCCTGTTAAAATCTAGCTCTAGTAAGATAAACCATCCATCGAATGAATCGTTTCTTAGCCGGGTCTCGCCTGAGGTGGTCGGTGCGTGTGACTCCCCAAAGTAGGTGTGGGCGTGAGCAAGGCCGATACAGACACATGACTGGGCCCGCTGGATTCAAGGCTGGGCCGGATCTGTTTCTTTGGCCTCGGATATGGATCAAACCCATCCCGGCCCATAAACCACCTCTAATGTGGGTCAAGTCAGGCCAGACTCAATGTGGTCAAGCCAAGTTTAGATCAAAACCGCGCTGGGTCGATTCCGCCGACGGCTCGAACTGGATCATGCCCAACCCTACCCCCAATGTGGTTAGAGATGCTCGGATGCAATGACCGTAGATGGGCGGAGATGGTAATCACCTAGCACCAAAGATGACAAAGTTATGATGTGAAAGTTCATAGTAATCAAGATAACCGATTCGAATTTGAGGGATCATTTTTTATATTATTTAAAGAAAACATTACTTAAACAGTCTTTTAGGACTTTTCGAAACATACTTCTTTTCGTAACTTATATAAAAAAATTAGATTGGGTATTATTTTAGGATCGAGCTCCTCTCCAATTAGGTGGTAGCTGGAGTATGTCCAGCTATTCCAATTCTCTCTCTCAATTTAAATTCAAATGGCTTAAATAAAGCCACATAGGAATCTAAAAATCATTTATAACCAACTATAGAGTCCTGAAAACCACTATTCTAAAAACCAGTATTGTGATATTGAAAATCATATGTGGCTTAATCTCAGTCATCAGAATTTGAATAGAGGGATAGAATTAGGGCAATTTGACACCCTCCAATTATCACTTAATTGGAGAGGATCCTAATCTATTATTTTATTAATAGACAATAATGCTTGAGTCCCAACATCAATCAAATGAATAAACAAGGAGAGAAACCCTCACAAACACATGGAAGCACACTTATAAATTTAAAAAAAAATCAATTGTTAATATCATAATTTAACTAATCGCATTAGTTAAAATAATTGAACTAAATAAAACAAGAAATAATCAAATAAACTTTTTTAACCAACAAGTAGTGAATCGCAACTGTCCATCGGATAATAGAAAATTACAATTAAACTAGTTACCTCTCCACTAAAGTTAGTAGCAAAGGATTCATATCCCATTTTTTAAAATAAAATTACGTTTTATCCTTTCTAAAATGCTTTCATGGTTCATGTCCTCTTATAAGATGTTTTCCAATTCTTCATTTTTAGATACACGACCGAACGAACTTCAATCTGAACCTAGTTTAATCAATCAAACTGTTCAAAAATTAACGATTTAGCTCGATTTTACAACTCACTAGGTTTGTTTCTGATTGATTTTTAATTTCCAAGTTGTTTTATTCATAGGCCCCAAAAGAATAGAGAAATTTTTTTGGCAAAAAAAAAAAAATAATAAATTATAAATCCAATGGAATTCTAATCGAACAAGGAATGACGCCATAGAGAAAGTTTAAGTCGTACATGATGTCGATCAACACTTTCTATGATGTGACATAAATATTGAACCTTCAAAAAAAAAAAAAAAAAAGACCCAAACACATGCTACGTATTGAACCTTCAAAAAAAAAAAAAAAAAAGACCCAAACACATGCTACGCACGCTGCATCTCTTCAACAATAATCTGATTTCTGCCCTCCCGTCTCCGTTGGTTCCTTGCTTCCGTAATCCCGCTGCTAAATCAATAACTCTTTCTCTACTAACAAAATGCAACCCGGTAAAGCCCATATATACCTCAAAAAAATAATTGTACTTATTATGCGACAATCTCAACGGCTTGCTCAAATGAAAGGAACAAAAGTATGCACGTTAGTTCAATAGATTAACAAGGCTGCTAAGCTGTGATTATTATTATTATTTTTTTAATTTTAATTTGGAGCTACATGCATAAGAGAAGTTAATTCCAACTTGTCTTTGTCTCCTATGGCAACGAATCAAGTGGTTGAAGCTACTTAAATGATGGTGGCGAATAAGTTAAAAAATGAAGTGATTTATAATCAAACCAGGTGCTCATTTCACGTTAGAAACCCACCACACCGTTGCTAAATGGTGTGCAAGAGACTCACACATTTACGGTCAAAGGGGCTCTAGTTTCAAGTCAAAGCATCCCCCTTTACTATTGTTATTATTAAGAAAAATGATACAGACATATCCTCGGGCACACCTCCGGCCACACCCTCCTTCTAGCTACAATGCAGGGGCTCCACTTGAGATTTTTTTAAAAAAATCTCAAGTGGAGCCCCTGCATTGTAGCTAGAAGGAGGGTGTGGCCGGAGGTGTGCCCGAGGATATGTCTGTATCATTTTTCTTAATAATAACAATAGTAAAGGGGGATGCTTTGACTTGAAACTAGAGCCCCTTTGACCGTAAATGTGTGAGTCTCTTGCACACCATTTAGCAACGGTGTGGTGGGTTTCTAACGTGAAATGAGCACCTGGTTTGATTATAAATCACTTCATTTTTGAAGAGGCATGTGGTCGCTAAATCGATAATGATTGACAGAGAAAATAAAATGAATTTACGAATAGTTTTTGGATATTTGGTTGATGTACCCTTAAAAATTGCATATTTTAAAGAAAATGGATTTACGAATAGTTTTTGGATGCTCTCATTATCAAAAGTATACTGTAATAAAATAAAAGGGGGGCACAAACATTTGAGAATTTTTCTGGAAAGCATCAATTTCACAAAACTATAATGATATATTTTAGAGACTTTTCTTAATTCAAATCTATTTGAGAATTCTTCGTGAGCAAACTGGGCTCATGTTTCTATCAAACTCCGGGGCTATATTTTATGATATAGAAACTATCCCAAACTTTTTTGCAATCCTCTTGGTCTTTGGCGACTCTTGACAACTAAGCTGGATTTGAACCTGGTACAACTGAGCTAGACTTGAACTTGACCCCATGTTAGAGTGCTTATGTGAATAGCAAATAACTAGGCCAGAAATAGCCTAGTTTATTTTAGATTATTTTTGGAATCGTTAAACCTGTTTAATTGGGAGTCATGATAGTTTGTTTACAACTAAACCGGTTCGTGTTAAAACTAACGCAAGGACCAAGTATGAGCCCAATTTCTTTGAGCAGCCGCAGTTGTGCTAAGTAACGTTAAGTTGTCATAAAGCCCATAGACTATCCTGGCCCAAAATTAGTTAGGTACGAATTTGGTGGGCCTTGATCCAAGTTGAGTTTTCCAGCACAAATTGTCAATTAAAGGTCTACAGAAGTTGTCATAAAATGATAGTGAAGTCGGTGAAGTTTGCGCTAACATTATTCTATGAGAGGGGTGGCCGGTGGCCCTATATGAGGCTCCTGGGGTTGTGAACTCTGGAGAGGGCCAGATATAAACAGTCTTATCTTCGCAGGTAGAGAGATTATTTTCAAGACTCGAATCGGTGACCACTAGGTCACAAGACAGCAACTTTATCATTGCATCAAGAGTTACCCTCTAACTAACAATATTCTATGAAACAAAAATAAAAACATTGACACGAACTTTCTTATCCAAACGGTGGATGAATAAGATAATTTAAGGGTGTTTAATATGAAATTTATAATTATATTTTCTGAAGAAAGTCAATAATCTGACTTTAAATATGAATGACTCTTATCACTAAGCTTAGACTGGCTTGAATAAGTGTTCATAGTCTTGTATTATTCATACTTGGATATAATAAAACAGCGGGGATATACTAGGAACATCGGATTTTCTATACTAATAAGTTTCAACTACCTTTGTAAATTAAAATGGGAAAAAGAAAAAAATAATGAAAAATTAAGTCCCGAAAACTCAGATATTCTATTGGTTTGGTGAGCTCATGTAAAGTGGGTATAGTGCCTATTAAAAATTAAATATGTTAGGGTTTGATTGGTTCGCTTGTCCTAGCTAGCTTCTTTGGTTATAGTTGTATTATTCATACTTGGATATAATAAAACAGCGGGGATATACTAGGAACATCGGATTTTCTATACTAATAAGTTTCAACTACCTATGTAAATTAAAATGGAAAAAAGAAAAAAATAATGAAAAATTAAGTCCCGAAAACTCAGATATTCTATTGGTTTGGTGAGCTCATGTAAAGTGGGTATAGTGCCTATTAAAAATTAAATATGTTAGGGTTTGATTGGTTCGCTTGTCCTAGCTAGCTTCTTTGGTTATAGTTTTCAATATTATTATTAATTATTTATTCCTCCGGGTGGAGAGACGAGTTTCCATTTTTACCTTTCCTTTTTGCTAATGCATATATTAATCTCCCCTGGGCATGTATCTAACCTCTTCTATGTGGCATCTCTATCCATCATCTGTAATGCTTAATTATTTGGAATATATTTCTTTGAGACGCTCTCATTATCAATTGTGGTAACAATACCCAAAACCATTTGTTTTTTTTTTTTTGAAAGGGCAGGGAGGGTAACCTAACCAGCCAAGTCCTCAACAATACTCTGTCTAAAAAACAAAGAAACAAAAACAGACAAAAAACAAGAAGACAAACAGTCAATCGACTTAACTAGGAAATGAGCAACATCATTACCAGTGCGCCTTACATAAAAAACTTTAAGAGTATCCAGTAATAGTCAGACCAGCGTGAACTTCATTTGCATTAGGAGCCAAGGAAGCAAAAGGAGAAGGAGAGTCTACCAAGGAGATAACCTTTAGAGAGTCAATTTTTACCACTAAAATCCTCCAGTTCATACGCCGAACAAAGCGAATGCCTTTCAGAACAGCCAACAGCTCCGCATGATCCACAGACATAGGAACCCTGATCCCCATAGAGTAACAACCAATCACATGTCCATGATGATCCCGAATAACACCTCCCAAACTAATAATATCTCCTTCCAGAGGAACAACAACATCTGTGTTGAGCTTCAGCAAACCAGGAGCATGGGGATACCAAGCAGAAGGCCATTTGGAAGGGTGACAATATCACGGGAGAGACCTCTAACTCTATCCCCTTCCTCCACAAAACAGAGACCTCTAACTCTGGAGAGGGCCATATATAAACAGTCTTATCTTCGCAGGTAGAGAGACTATTTTCAAGACTCGAATCAGTGACCACTAGGTCACAAGACAGCAACTTTATCATTGCATCAAGAGTTACCCTCTAACTAACAATATTCTATGAAACAAAAATAAAAACATTGACACGAACTTTCTTATCCAAACGGTGGATGAATTAAGATAATTTAAGAGTGTTTAATATGAAATTTATAATTATATTTTCTGCAGAAAGTCAATAATCTGACTTTAAATATGAATGACTCTTATCACTAAGCTTAGACTGGCTTGAATAAGTGTTCATAGTCTTGTATTATTCATACTTGGATATAATAAAACAGCGGGGATATACTAGGAACATCGGATTTTCTATACTAATAAGTTTCAACTACCTATGTAAATTAAAATGGAAAAAAGAAAAAAATAATGAAAAATTAAGTCCCGAAAACTCAGATATTCTATTGGTTTGGTGAGCTCATGTAAAGTGGGTATAGTGCCTATTAAAAATTAAATATGTTAGGGTTTGATTGGTTCGCTTGTCCTAGCTAGCTTCTTTGGTTATAGTTTTCAATATTATTATTAATTATTTATTCCTCCGGGTGGAGAGACGAGTTTCCATTTTTACCTTTCCTTTTTGCTAATGCATATATTAATCTCCCCTGGGCATGTATCTAACCTCTTCTATGTGGCATCTCTATCCATCATCTGTAATGCTTAATTATTTGGAATATATTTCTTTGAGACGCTCTCATTATCAATTGTGGTAACAATACCCAAAACCATTTGTTTTTTTTTTTTTTGAAAGGGCAGGGAGGGTAACCTAACCAGCCAAGTCCTCAACAATACTCTGTCTAAAAAACAAAGAAACAAAAACAGACAAAAAACAAGAAGACAAACAGTCAATCGACTTAACTAGGAAATGAGCAACATCATTACCAGTGCGCCTTACATAAAAAACTTTAAGAGTATCCAGTAATAGTCAGACCAGCGTGAACTTCATTTGCATTAGGAGCCAAGGAAGCAAAAGGAGAAGGAGAGTCTACCAAGGAGATAACCTTTAGAGAGTCAATTTTTACCACTAAAATCCTCCAGTTCATACGCCGAACAAAGCGAATGCCTTTCAGAACAGCCAACAGCTCCGCATGATCCACAGACATAGGAACCCTGATCCCCATAGAGTAACAACCAATCACATGTCCATGATGATCCCGAATAACACCTCCCAAACTAATAATATCTCCTTCCAGAGGAACAACAACATCTGTGTTGAGCTTCAGCAAACCAGGAGCATGGGGATACCAAGCAGAAGGCCATTTGGAAGGGTGACAATATCACGGGAGAGACCTCTAACTCTATCCCCTTCCTCCACAAAACAGAGACCTCTAACTCTGGAGAGGGCCATATATAAACAGTCTTATCTTCGCAGGTAGAGAGACTATTTTCAAGACTCGAATCAGTGACCACTAGGTCACAAGACAGCAACTTTATCATTGCATCAAGAGTTACCCTCTAACTAACAATATTCTATGAAACAAAAATAAAAACATTGACACGAACTTTCTTATCCAAACGGTGGATGAATAAGATAATTTAAGGGTGTTTAATATGAAATTTATAATTATATTTTCTGCAGAAAGTCAATAATCTGACTTTAAATATGAATGACTCTTATCACTAAGCTTAGACTGGCTTGAATAAGTGTTCATAGTCTTGTATTATTCATACTTGGATATAATAAAACAGCGGGGATATACTAGGAACATCGGATTTTCTATACTAATAAGTTTCAACTACCTATGTAAATTAAAATGGAAAAAAGAAAAAAATAATGAAAAATTAAGTCCCGAAAACTCAGATATTCTATTGGTTTGGTGAGCTCATGTAAAGTGGGTATAGTGCCTATTAAAAATTAAATATGTTAGGGTTTGATTGGTTCGCTTGTCCTAGCTAGCTTCTTTGGTTATAGTTTTCAATATTATTATTAATTATTTATTCCTCCGGGTGGAGAGACGAGTTTCCATTTTTACCTTTCCTTTTTGCTAATGCATATATTAATCTCCCCTGGGCATGTATCTAACCTCTTCTATGTGGCATCTCTATCCATCATCTGTAATGCTTAATTATTTGGAATATTTTTCTTTGAGACGCTCTCATTATCAATTGTGGTAACAGTACCCAAAACCATTTGTTTTTTTTTTGAAAGGACAGGGAGGGTAACCTAACTAGCCAAGTCCTCAACAATACTCTGTCTAAAAAACAAAGGAACAAAAACAGACCAAAAACAAGAAGACAAACAGTCAACCGACTTAACTAGGGAATGAGCAACATCATTACCAGTGTGCCTTACATAAAAAACTTTAGAGTAGCCAGTAATAGTCAGACCAGCGCGAACATCATCTGCATTAGGAGCCAAGGAAGCAAAAAGAGAAGGAGAGTCTACCAAGGAGACAACCTTTAGAGAGTCAATTTCTACCACTAAAATCCTCCAGTTCATATGCCGAACAAAGCGAATGCCTTCCAGAACAGCCAACAGCTCTGCATGATCCACAGACATAGGAACCCTGATCCCCATAGAGTAACAACCAATCACATGTCCATGGTGATCCCGAATAACACCTCCCAAACTAATAATATCTCCTTCCAGAAGAACAACAACATCTGTGTTGAGCTTCAGCAAACCAGGAGCATGGGGATACCAAGCAGAAGGCCATTTGGAAGGGTGACAATATCACGGGAGAGACCTCTAACTCTATCCCCTTCCTCCACAAAAACAGAGAATCTGAGTCACCAAAACCGAGGCCTCTCTAACACCACCACCATGAGAATGCATATTCCTTTCCTCTCATATAAACCACATGGTTGTGAAAGCCAAAGCCAGAGAGTCCCCACGGCAAACAGAGGTGAGATGGAAAAGGAAATCACTACAAGACGTGCCTCGAAAACCATTAATCACTTCCTAAATATCTAAGGACTCCCACACTAAACGAGCAAAAGAGCAAACGGTGAAGATATGAAGGACGTTCTCAAAGGCAGCAGAGCAAAGGCGGCAACTAGGGGCATAGAGACCCCCCTGTGAGATAAACCAGCTGAGATAAGGAGAGCATCATAGAACAGATACCAAAAGAGCACTATAATCTTCGATGGGATCTTCGTATGCCAGATGAAGGACCACCACTTTATTACCCTAGAATCCGAGGTGGAAGCATTATCAGGCATAGTGTGGCGAAGAAGTCGGTATCCACTCTTGACTGTGTAGCACCCCTTCTCCTCATAATGCGAAATGAGTCTGTCAGGGATAGAAGAAGGCGGCGTGGGATAAATAAAATATCCTCCCGATCTACCTGCCAAAAGGAGGTAGCAACTAGCTCATGATTCTAAGTACCCGAAGTAAAGATCAGCTCAGCCACCCTTCTGGAAGGATCGATTGGAGAAGTGATTGGCCTGAAAGAAAAGGGTTTTGGGATCCATGGGTCAGCACTGATAGAGACACTCTGGCCATCACCTATCCTCCATCTCAGACCTCGAGCCAGGAGCTCTCTCCCCTAGATAATGCTCCATTATAAATAAGGGCAGTCAGAGCCGACACCAGTTGAAAGGAAGTCCGAGTCCCTGAAATACTTCCTCTTCAAAACCCTACTAGCCAGAGAAGAAGGATCCTGAATGATTCTCCATGCCTGCTTAGCCACCAATGTCAGATTAAACATCTATAGATCTCTAAAGCCTAGACCACCCTCTGACTTTGCACGACACACCTTCTGCCACCTAACCCAATGAATCTTTCTCTCACCAAAAGTTGATCCCCACCAGAATCTCATAATGATAGACTCAATCTCCCTGCACAAAGAAATTAGAATGCGAAAGATACTCATCATATAGCATGGGATCACCTGCAAAACAGCTTTCACTATAACCTTTCGCCCCCCAACTGAGAAAAGAGCCCTCCTCCAAGCTTGGACTCTTTTCCAAACTGAGTCTCTAATTGAAGCAAAAGTCTGACGACGACTTCTTCCAACCACCAAAGGGAGACCTAAGTACCGATCATGTGACTGGGCCTTATCAAGCCCCAAGACAGAGAAAGTAGAGGCCCTAGTATCCCCATCTACATAGGGGCTAAATGTGATGGCAGACTTCTGAAAGTTAACTTTCTGACCGGTTGCAGCATCATATAGTAGCAGAGTACTCTGGACAGTCTGTGCAGCATCCCGGGAAGCCTGAATAAAAACTAAAGAGTCATCTGCAAAGAACAAGTGAGAAATCATTGGCCTGATCAGAAATAAGATAACCCTCTGATGCACATGTTTTTCTCCTGTCTGATGATCAATGCTGAGAGAGCTTCCGTTTAGAGAAGAAACAAATATAGAGATAGTAGGCATCCTTATCGCAGACCACGAGTAGGAGTGATCTGACCCACAGTCTGTCCATTAAAGCAGAAAGAGAGTGAGGAAGTAGAGGTACAGTCCAAAATGAGATGCCTCTAAATCCCATGACCTGAAGGACCTTATCAATAAACCCTCATTCCACTCCATCATATGCCTTACTCATATCTAATTTCAATTCCATATGGCCAGATTAACCCATCTCCTTTTTTGTAATGTGTGGATAAGATCAAAAGCAACAATGACGTTGTCCTGATCGAATTGATCTCCTCAGGACAAATGCACTCTAAAAGCATCCGATCAATCCGCCAAGAACTCGCTTCAGCCTATAAGCAATGGTTTTCGTGACAATCCTGTAGACCACATTACATAGCCAATGAGTCTAAAATCTACCACAGTCTCATGTGAATCCTTTTTGGGGATGAGAACCATATTGATTTTATTTCAAGACTTGATAGACGAGCCCCCATTTAGAATCTTCAAACATGCAGCTAAAATATCTGGGCCAATAACAGACCACTGAGACTAAAAAAAGGATGCATGTAAGCCATCTGGGCCGGGTGCCTTAGAAGGGCCCATAGATCGAAGAGCACCCCATACCTCATCACCTGTAAAAGGCTCAGAAATGATCCGGAGGTCATCCACTAAAAGCTTAGAAGAGATAGCACCACCTACCTCAGCCAAAACCTCCTCTGAAGGAGTGGAAAAAGAAAATAGTTCTAAGAAATACTCCTCAATATGTGTTGTGATTAACTCTACAAACTTGCTAAAATTCGTCGTTGCCACCCATGGTTCCTCACGACCATCGATGGTTTCCTAAGCACCATTGATGGTTGCATATAGATCATCGATTGTTTGATTTCGAGTTTCTGGAATTATGCAATTATTCACTGTACACTATCGATGGTGTGTGCGACCATCGATGGTTCATTGTAGACCATTGATGGTTCGAAATCATCTTTGAGGAATTTCTATGATTGTTCACTAAGACCATCGATGAACCTTGGTCATCGATGGTTCACTGTAGATCATTGATGGTTTCAAGGCTGAAATTAACGTAAACGCTAATTTTTGTGTCTTTGTTTCACCTTGTAACCTTCGTATACCTATTTTCATCTGTATTATATCATCTCAAACAAATATTTATAGCAAATGCGAGTTTGTTATTACTCAAACAAAAGCTATTGTATGGACTACGTCCTAACAGACCTTTTGCTATCAGTTTGAGATAAAATGTCTGAGCCTTCAGTAATACGACAAGTGAAATTCAACAGATGTAATAAAAGTATTCTGATTTTTTAAAAATCCTGTTCTTTTAAATAAAGCATTTATAACTATAATCAACCAAATAATTTTATCCGTGTCACATGCCACACTATGTTGCAGTGAATAACATCTCTATGCGTAACCAATTCACTTGCACCTTAGCCTAATATACAAGTAGAGAAAATAAAAGGAAAATTTAAAAAAAATTAACAGCTTATAATAAAAACAGAAACGAAAAACAACAATAGCAGCTAATTATATAAGCTTCATTCTCCCTCAAACACCTACTGTAAGCCAATGCCTAAAAATCTCTCTCCCTCACGAAACTATATTGTTCTAAATAAACATTAAATACAGATCTTCAGTTTAATTTTGCTTCATGAATTCATGAGCCAACTCACTTGCAAGTTAACTTATTATTCAAGAATAAACAATAAATAAAGAGTAATTTTTTTTTAAAAAATAAACAGATTATTATAAGGGCTTTGCTTCGGTGCTCCGAAAATAATTTCTTTTTCCATTTTTTATTAAAGGGTAAAAGTGGAATTTTATCATCTTCAATCTCTATCGTTCAACTCATCTATTCTCCATGCCCAGGTAACCCAGCTCTTTCATCTCCCTTCCCCATGCTCTTCAATCCCCGACGGCGTTCAAACATCTCTTTTAAAATTTTTTGTTTTGATTTCCAGTCAATCACTGAGTCTAGTTGAGGTATAGTGTTTTGATAATATTTGATTGAATACCTAGCTAGAGACGAGAAAATTGCAAACAATAATAAAATTAAGACGTTGAAGATCGATTAATTGACGTGACCGTCGGAACGAGAAAATAGGCCGGCGGTCAGTTACGTGTTCTGCGACAATGGTGAATGAGCCCCGATGGCGGTTCACTTTTTGGATCCGATATGTGAGAGAAGATTAAAAACGAAATAAAAAAGAAAAGTTACTAGCTAGGTATTAGTAAACCCTCTTACTAAAATTAATTACGAAAATTGCCAGTGGAAATCCATAGTAACTTTTCAAGTTAAAAATGGTTACATGCACGATTTAGTTACACACTTAGAGAGCGAGAATTTCGCTTCATATTTACTGTGCGTGCCATCGGTGCACCGAAGCTGTTTTTAATTATATTTCCTAAAATAACCTTTTCACCTAATTAAAGTTGTAGTTAATTACAATTTTGGGTGTGGAACACCTTATAACCATCAAATCTATCTACCTAGAATTGTGAGAGCTATTTTTAAAAAATTTATTTACAGATATGCCATCAGCGCTCCAACTAATCTTTATGGAGCACCGAAGCTTGTTCGTTAGACTCCAGAGATAAAAGAGGAGTCAGAGAAAAAGAAATTAGCGGATCTAACGGCCAGTCAACAACTCAAACGAATCTCACCCGTTTCCTTCAGTGATCGAGCAAACGGTAATCCCACCACCGAGCGGTGACCGCACCGCGACCTAACCCATATCAAAATAATAGTTTCGACCCGTTCGTCAGGCTCCACTCCAAGAGCGCCCCAGCGGCTCGTTCGCTCTGCGGACCACCAACAATATTAGCTTGATCCGCAGGTACAAGATAACACCCAGCGGCTCGTTCGCTCTGCGGACCACCAACAATATTAGCTTGATCCGCAGGTACAAGATAACACCGTACGAGCTTCGTATAGAGATCCTTATCCCAAGCCCCGTTCGTATAAAATCCTCATCCGGAGCCCCGCTCGAGGCGGTGACCAGAACACGACCGCTCAAAATGGAGAACGGTGGCAGCCCCAACAAGCCCATCCGATGCAGAGGTAAACTAACGAGCGCTTTTCTTTATGAAATATAATTGTCATTTAATTTTTTTAACAAGCTAAGCTCTCCCTTGGCGGGGTGACCATAAACAGCGGCGGTGAGCAGAGTGGCGGAGAAGCGGCGCTGGTCCATGAGAAGGCTGGTGGAGGTGGAGCCTCCCAAAGCATGGGAGGTGAGGATAAAGATTATATGCACCTCGCTCTGTCACAGCGATGTCACCTTGTGGAAGATGAAGGTAAGATAACCGTGCGGTAATTGTTACTGCTGGAGGTTTTATTTGTGATTTTTATTAATCCTTTTTTTTTCTTTTTTGTATTAGTACCGCTGGGGGTTTTATTTGTGGTTTCTATTAATCCTTCTTTTTTTTTACAGGAGTTTCCTGGGATTTTTCCAAGGATTTTTGGACATGAGGCTGTCGGGTACTCCTAAAAATCTCATTTGCTGAAATTCTTTATATCCCTTCAAAAGAAAAAAGAAAAAAAGAAAAAAAGAAAACAAAGTATTGTGTAGTATTATCTTCGGAATTTGTTTAGAGCTAATTGCAGTGCATACGACCATTTGTAATCTAATAAACTACCTTATTAGTAGCCCCACCATATTGATTTCAAAGAGCCATTATTTTTTTTTAAAACAAAACTATGCATTCAAAATTGAGGGTAAAATAACTTATCGTCACATAGTTCTTACATATCTCTCCACAGAGATCGAATGATAACGTCTTTTAGAATACTATATATATATATATATATATATATATATAATATATATATATATTATATAATTATATATATATATATATATATATATATATATATATATTAGGCAATATGAGTGGTTAAAACTTTGGTGGACACACTATTCCCTATCCACTTAAATTGACACAAGTTTTCAATATATATATTATATATATATATATATATATATATATATATATATATATATATATATATATTATATATATATATATATATATGAATGCTAATAAATAGTCCAGAGGATATAAACAACTGACGCTCTCGTGGTACAAGTACAAAGGGTATATAAGCAAATTAATCAACCCAATTTGCTATACTTACTTTATTACCACCTCATATTTTTCAGGTTTGTGACAAATTAAGTTCGGTCAAACTGTTCACACCTCTGGCTTTACTTAATTTCTTGTCAGCGGACAGTTTAGATATTCTCTAATTATTACTTGCCTGGTTCATTTTTGGATCTACACGAGACTTTTGAGATTGCGTTACCTGCCCTCTTTCGTGTGAGCTGTGTTAGCGGAGACGCTCCAAAAGTTGGTGCTGTCTTGTGTCCCATTTTTAAGTGATATATACAGTACCGCAAGGCAAATTGCGCCCACGTGATTAAACTATTTCCTTCAACAAACAAATAACTAATTAACTAATATGCTGGAAAAAAAAAAGTTAGTTCCTGCTCTTTTAAACTACTGATCACAAAAGTCTATAAAGATTAAAGAATTGCAAATTGATGATATAAACAATTGAAAGATGTGCTACTTTTCGACCCCTACATATGGCAAAAACATGGAGGTATTCTATTTCTATCGTTTTCCCGACAATATTACATGATACTTAATTAGTATTTTTCTAAGCACGAATCCTATCGAAATTGCCCTCTGCATGACTTAGACTGTAGTATTTGCGTTGTACGTACAAGGTTTCGATGGGATGCCCGGATCAAATTTTAGTTAATCACTTTTTAATTAGGTTGAGCAATTTAGTTAATCTACTCCACCATATATACGATCTTAATCCGACGGCTGTTAACAGAACGGTGGAGAGCGTGGGGGAGCACGTGGAGGACATCCGGGCGGGCGACACGGTGGTCCCCACGTTTCTAGCGCACTGCGGGCGGTGCGTCGACTGCAGATCGGAGAGGAGCAACATCTGCTCCCTGCTCCCGTTCAGATTCAAGGGGATGCCACGTGACGGGACCAACAGATTCAAGGGCTTGAACGGGGAGGAGATTCACAATTGCCTCTGCGTGTCGAGCTTCGTCGAGTACACCGTGGTGGACGTGGTGCACGTGACCAAGGTGGACCCCCGCTTGCCCCCGGAGCTGGCTTGCCTGCTCAGTTGCGGTGTTTCTACCGGTAAATATCTGCAACTCATCAATTATATGAGGACTTGTTATAACCAAGTCGCTGGCCTGCTTTGCGGCGTTGCTTTGGATTTAAGTGCTGCTTAGTTGACTTGTAACAAATCTATTGATTTGCTTAATATAATGAATGAAGTTAGAGTTCAAACTCAGAAAGAACCCTATGGTTTGCGCCATAAATCTATTAAGCCCCCAGACTATTATTTGGATCTATTAAGCCCCTATACTTTTTATTTTGAATCTATTTAGCCCCTATGGTGTTTCTCCATAACTAAAAAGTAGATTCAATAAGACAAAAATACTATTTCTTTAGTTATGGAGAAACACCATAGGGGCTAAATAGATTCAAAATAAAAAGCTAGCATAGGGGCTTAATAGATCCAAATAATAGTCTGGGGGCTTAATAGATTTACAGCGCAAACCACAAGGGCCTTTCTGAGTTTGAACCCCTAACCCATGAAGTTGTGACATGGCCTCTCACCCCAAAAAAAAAAGAGTAATAAATTAAATAATAAATAAATAAATACATAAATAAATGAAAAAGAAGAAGAGTGAAAAGGTTTTATATTCCTACTGTTATACTCATATAAACTTGTATATTAGTTTATTATATAATTTGGAAAATTACAGGTGTTGGAGCAGCTTGGAAGGTTGCTGCCGTGGAGAAAGGGTCCACCGTCGCCATCTTTGGTCTTGGGGCTGTTGGTCTTGCGGTAATTACTAATATTAAACCTGCTTACGTTGCGTCGTGTGAACTCCATTGTTCTTTCCCTGTATTAAATCTAATTCATCGTAATTATTTGCAGGCTAGGTATCATATTCAAAAATCATAAAATTCAATATATATTGCTTAAAGAACAACGGAAATTAGTTCTCTTTAAATAAAGGCCAATACACATGATGTAAGTTTTTGAAATTCAGCCTTAAAGAACATTTACAATATCTTTAAAAATTATATAATCCAATGATCCACTACCGTCCCACGTAACAGCTGGATACACCGTGGTGTGGAGTTGTTGTCCATTGGCAATAGCTAGTGCTTTTTTTTTTTTGCTAAGAGATCTTCTCGATGATCCTTTGGACTATGGGTATCAAATCCCATGAGTATCTAAGGGGCATCCCTCAATGCACGGCCTCATGTATTTTAGAAAACCAAATTCCTATGGGTGCTCCTCAAGAGAACTGAACTTGGGACATTAGAGTACTATTCATAGGCTGCTTATCAATTACACTAGTGCGTGCCTTATTTTTCAACTTTCATGTTCGTGGTTTGGTGTGGGGAGTAATGTTTCACTAGTTTGATCCTAACAAGAGCTAAATTATTAAACATACAATATCCTAAATTCTTTTTTTTCTCCCTTTACACCCTGGTACCAACATGTTGTTTTTCGCCTCATTTGAATTATATCGTCTTTTTCTAGATTCTTGCATGTGCTACTTTATTTTGTTGGGCACTCTTCATTCTTGAATGATTTTAAGGTTGATATATACTTACTAAAAACAAAAAGAAAATTGCTTTCACCCTTAGAAATTTTCAATTATATATGTCTTTTCATCATTGACTACTGACTAACTAACTTGAAGTGTCCTATAATGAATATATCTACGAGGGTGCAAGGAACCCAATAATTGAGGCACACTTTTGAATATCATCTTTAATTTACTATTGTACTATTTTTTATGGGAAAAGAGGGCCTTTGACAATATGATTATATAATTATGAATGAGAAAAGAAAGAGCAAATAGCATAATTTTTGTACGCCTACATCATTGAGCATGCTAAGGGATAAATAAAACGCACATGCATTTTATTTTAGTAGAATAAGGAATAAAAAGAGAAAAGAAAAGAGAAAGATGAAGATTTCGACCAAAAGAAATGTGCCAATCACACACAAAAAGGTATTGCTTACACTTTTACAAATATAATGCATACTCCACTAAAATTTTGTTATATTTGTTTCTCTGCAGGTGGCAGAAGGGGCAAGGATTCATGGAGCAGCTAAGATCATAGGTGTTGATTTGAACCCGGCCAAGTTTGAAATGGGTAGGCATTCTCTTTCTCTTTATCAATTATTGGATGATTATCTTCTACCTATGTATATAGACATCATAATTCATAAAGATCAAATTAGGACTAGGTCTAAATTTGAGTATATGCACGATGATGGAAAAAAAATCTTAATATGACGGACAATAAATATCTATTAAAAATATACTACTTATAAAAAAGAATACCCATATCAAAACTTTTAATTTCCTATTTTACCCTATTAAATTTTGATAATTTGCAAGTATAGCATTTGTTATAATTAATCCTTAAATAATTATCCATAACTCTTTATTAAATGCACATCCTACTCTCCCTAAAAATATTTGGTCAAGAATAAAATCATTATCAATAGTTTATAATCTAATACTACATACAAATGGTTATGTCTATATTTAGAATTTTAGAATGTCAATGTTCACTTTTTGGTCTACCTTAGTTACATGTCGCGGAGCTTACGACTCTTCTATCTAAGAAGGTGAAACGACTGTATTCGGAGGGACATCGAAGTTTAAATCATGGGAGGACTATAGTTTTGTAGAAACTACCTAATGTAAGATTAGAGGATGATGTGCTTCATTCTTTATTGCTTAGGATCTTTTGAGCACCGGCTGCTAATGAGTCTAAAATTTCAGTTCAAGACTATGAATTTCTTCCCAATCAGTCACAAAATAGTATAAGACAAAGTTAATTAAATAATTATAATAACAAGATGTAGAGTCTACACTTTTAAAATTCAATTTGAATCAATGCATAAACTATGAACCTAATTAACTAACAAACAACCTTTTTTATTTTTTTGAACTTCTTTTTCATCTATTGAGTGTAAATTAGCTCATACATTTTCTTTCACTCACCATAATACATACTAAGTCAAAATCATACAATTACAAAAGAAAAGCTCAACTAGAACTCTACTTGGATTAGAATAGAAAATTTAACAGAGCACAAGATGTCGACTTTTTTTCGAGGATTAAATTTGCTCAAGCACGTGTTAGCATGAGATGTTCCTCTATAATTCAACTAGAATTTTGAAAATATATTTTGAAACTTGATTATTAGAAATTAATCAATTTGGTACGGTTTAAATTGGAACAAGCAATTTGAAAATTAGTTTTTTTTTGGAGACATTGGGATCACTCAAATTTCAAAATGTATTATAAAAAGACTAAAATGAACAAATGTATCTTAAAATCTCATTAGATTAAATATTTTTAAAATTCAACCCCCTAAACGTACTTCACGGTATAATTTTAAAATACATTGTATCAAAAAATTTGTGATGTTAATATCATGAAGTAGGGGCATGATTAGGAATGCATTAGGCTAATTGCATTATCCTTTTGATGTTACAGTGAAAAGTACAAAATAAACTTTCTTACCATGATTTCAGAAAAAAGATTAAATAAATACTACAACCATCATATTTACATGCATCCAAAATAAATGTTATATTTTTATTATAAATAAATCCTAATTAGTAAAGTGATATCTTCTTAAGCTTTGGCTTTTTTACCTTCTAATTAATTACTCATTTTATATGTTACAATGTTTTTATTTATTTCTCTTTTCCTCTCCTTCCAACCATCTTACTTCTATTTCTGAGAAACAAAGTGCTTTGGATGACATTAAAGATGAAATAGATTTCTATGGAAATGCTATTGCAATGACTCAATGCCAACTTGTGAACTAGAGATTGATAAAATGCATATGAATAGCATAATCAATCTCTCTTGTAATATCACGAAACTTCAACAAGTGACAAGTCCATTCGCATGATATATCTCCATTATTCAAACATGTCAATTTTAGTTTTAAGTTTAAAAAATTTATTTGGGAAAGCTCTTCTTGATTAACATTTCCTTAAATAGCTTGAACCTTAGTGTAAATTGAGCAAAGATGTGTCTCTCATCTCTAATATTAGATCATCGTTTAATATTGCTATTGTGTTTACAGAATAAGTTTGTTCATGCATATGGTTATAATTTTTTCACTCAATTAATCCACGTCAGATATCTGCTACTTAGTAAATTTGACCCTCTATGTCTGTATGTTTTGTTTCAGCTTTAAATGCTGATGATTAATATAAACTTTGATAAGGTAATTAAATTTAAAACATGATATGAATTGGTTCCTTTTTTGTCTCATTACCCTATAAGTTTAGGTTTTCCAGCTATTGACCAATCTAATTATCTAAGAATCCTAACACATAAATATCTTATTACGTCCTTTATGCAGGTTTCATAAATATTGGTAAAATTTAAACCATCTTAATTACATGAATATTAGTAAAATCTAAATCATCGATTCACTTCATCATTTTATGGTCCACATAAATTTTTTTTAATACTGAACAAGTATACCCACGTTCAACGCACGTGCACTTTACTAGTTTATCTAAATGAAAATGTGCTACTAAATTCAAATGGGCTAAATAAAAGTAGGCTAATGATTTGTAAATGCTAAATGTTAGTTATTTGAAAATTCAAGATGAGGTGCAAGATATGCAGATAAGTATACCATAGGAACGTGAAAAAATGCACTATTTTTGAAAGCTTAATTAGAAATTTTGATATGCATGTCAGTTACATTGCTTTGTATTATCCGGTTTTTAATACGCTTTCATATATTTTGAATAGTAAACCTTGCCTTATTTTTGCTAAGAAAAAGAGGGCATGTTTTGATCAAAAATCTTCTTTTTCTCATATCGTGTTCTTTTCCTTGATTTTTGCAGGGAAAAAGTTTGGGCTCACTGATTTCATTAACCCAAAGGATATTGGAGAAAAGTCCGTAAGCGAGGTTTGAGCTTTTGCAGCACGAAAATGAAGTAGTTTTTTTTTTTTTTCCAGTTAGTATAAAAATGAAGAGCTAGAGGTATTATATATCTCATTTTTGCTCTCACGCTTGGAAATCTCAAACAGGTGATAGTTGAGATGACCAATGGGGGCGCAGATTATTGCTTCGAGTGCATTGGCTTAGCGTCCTTGATGAGCGAGGCATTTTCTAGTTCCCGAAAGGTAATCCAATCTCTTGTTCTCTAAATCATAATCATTTTTTTTTATTTAATGAGATTGTTGTACCTTTCACGTATCACATTCAACTTTAGGTAATGGAGCGTCACAACCTAAGAAAATGATTATTCAACACTACTGCAATAGTTTTCTTTCTTCTGTTTTTTTTTTTTTTTTTGGTTGTGAAAAAAAGTTTAAAAATATCACTTAACTCTTAAAACTTTTTCAGATAATCTCCAAAGAGTAGGCGGTTATCTGAAAATAGATTCGAAAAAATACGAAACGCTTTCAAATTTAAGTGACATTTTCAAATTTGTTTGGGGTTAACTCGAAGTGGAGCAAACTTTTTGGGGGTTCAGTACTGAAATTCTCCCCAGTTGTGATCTCTTTTTCCCGGATTTGGATCCTCTCCATTATAAAAAAGTAGTGGATAGACCACTACTTTTAATCTCAAGCGTTGATTATTTAGTAGGCGGTTAAAATACAATTTAAATCTAACATTTACCATACCTCCGTGTATTGCACTCATTCCTAATTTGCACTAAAAAAAATCATAACCATCAACTAGATAATCAATGGCTCGTGTATTGCACTCATTCCTAATTTGCACTAAAAAAAATCATAACCATCAACTAGATAATCAATGGCTGTGATTATGTAGTGGTCCCTAAATCATAACCATCAACTAGATAATCAATGGCTGTGATTATGTAGTGGTCCCTCCACTATTTTTTTTTTTAGTGGAGAGGATCCGAATCCCTTTTTCCCCTCATGATCGGTACTAGTATAAATTGTACATAAGAAGATTATTTTGGTTTATATTATCTTTGGTTAGGGGTGGGGCAAAACTGTAGTCCTTGGTGTGGAGCTGCATGGTGCGCCTCTGTCCATAAAGTCCCCGGAGCTCTTGTATGGTAGAAGCATCACGGGGTCACTATTTGGAGGAATCAAAGCCAAGACAGATATCCCAATTCTCGCACAACAGTATCTTAATAAGGTTACAATCGTAATTTACAATCCTTACTATATGAAATTGTTACGCACATTATTGGTTATATTCTTATTATCTTAGTGTTTTTTCTTATTTGGACAGGAGTTAAATTTAGACGAGTTTATCACACATCAAGTTGATTTTAAGGACATAAACAAAGCTTTTGACCTACTACTTCAAGGGAAGAGCATTAGATGCACAATATGGATGGATAGATAAGAAGACAACAAGAAAAGTATACAAAGTGGGCTTTGCTTATTTCACCCAAGGAAATAAAAGCAAGAAAGGGTGATATTTAATTGTATTTTCCTTTTTTTTTTTTTGGCAAGGGTAGGCTTGATTGAGTAAGCAAATAGGGCAAGATGCCAGTGTTCATGCAAGAATGTTCTCATTTGATGTAGATCATATGTTCGAAAATAGAAAGTGATGATAATGCTCTATTATTGAGAACAATTATTGATCACAAGGTGAACATAACCAGTAATAAACAAAGTAGCTGTAAAGGAGAAATAGAGACGCATCACATAATCGAAAAAGTCGTTCGTGATCATCATGATCTATCGTTCTCTTCATAACCTTGTTGGCTAGTATTATGTGGAGTAGATCATGACCTTACCTGAGAACAACTGGGTACTAGTTTATTTCTTCTCCCTTTTCTCTACAGTACTGGTGTGCATCCCGTGCAAAATACGGCCCCCTATTTTTTTAAGCACTGCATTTTAAAATTGTCTCCCTCTAAGTTTTAATACATTTAATTTAATTATTATATACATAACATTAGAAATCCTATTTACTTCTCTATATTTAAACAAAGATCCAAGTTTTAATATATTTGATATAGAAATCATATCTACTCTCCTATACTTAAAAGGATGATTCCGTCTTGACATTTCGTCAGACCTAAGCCCAAATATATCACGACATGGGTCAGATCCAAACAATTATACATTTTTTTTCTTTAGGAGTACATCAGAAATAAATATACTGAAGTACAACCGTAAATAATGCGGAGAATAATATCACATCTTGTCGATAGATCATCCTTAAGAAATTTTCATCTTAGATTAAATTTGATCTCAACGGTATAAGCATGCCCATCTAGTGACATACTTTCTAAGTTCGACTTTGGCCCAATATCTAACAATTATGCCGCCTTGGGGCCTTATGTCTTCGCTTAGGCACGACCTAACAATGCTATGAAGAGTTGAGTAACCGAGACGAAAACATGTTCATCTCTTTGTTTCTATGATATAAAGCAGAGACTGAGATCATAATGTCTAAAATAGCACAAAACAAAAAAGCTATGTCCCAATGTCTAAAATAGCACAAAACAAAAAAGCTATGTCCCGAATGAAGTAGCCTAGTCACAAAATGCGTTGCTTGGGTAGCGTTCACCGCTTATAATTGACCGTTGACCATCCACGCGGACCACAAATCTTCAAAGAACGGCCAAGGCCCCCCCCTAAATTGCGGGTCCCACATCGGTCCACCACACAAAATCAAATCCCCAACCGACGTGCATCTCCTTTTAAAAAAAAACCTATATAAATTCCCTCTCCTATTAAACCCTTGTTCCAGAAAACAAAGAACCAAAAAAAATTAAAGAATAAAGAAAATAAAAATCCCTTCAAAAATAGAGAGCACAAGAGATCATGGGCAGCACCAAGATTCGTGCACTGTTCCTGATCACCGTCGTGGTGGCTGTCGCTGTGACCGTGGATGCTCAGAGCGAAGATTGCTTCTGCCCGTGCATGAGGGACCAATGCATGACGATCCCGGGCCAGCCGCGACGACTGTGCGGCTGCATGCGACAAAGGATGCTCGGAGCTAATTACCTGGTCGCTACGCAACCGATGACTTCTGTGGCTTATGATGATCATCACAATAATTTCATAAGAGAGTACCGTGGAGGTTGCTAGCTTAATATTTGTGGTGTCGTAATTCTTTTAACAAGACGCTTGACGGGTTTTTTCCTGCTGATGTCGTCTCATTTTAAATTTCTTTGGTTTATTACGTCTTAATAATTTTGTATGGCAGATGCAGTTCCACGAAGAAACATGCGTGATACATCAGTTAGTCTTCACATTGATCAATCTGTTTGTTAAGCAAAGCTGGTCCATCTATCATCAAGAGGTTGTAAGGTTATTGTAGCAAAATCTATTTTTGTTTTATGTGACAAGCTGAGGTTCTTGCATACGCGCAAGTACAGGATAACCGAACGCTTTCTATTCCAACACATGCATGCTAAACAAGTAGCGATTAAAAGACAAAAATATGTACTTATTTAAGAAAAACTCCCCAAACCTGAAGATGTTAAATGAAACATCTCAATGCCGCAGAAACTGTAAGAAATCAGACTCCAGTTAGTTTCACAAGTATTCAAGAACCCTTTTTTAAAGACTTGGTACAGGTCAAAAGCCTTTTATTAGATCTTTTTTTTTCCCCCGCGAAGAAAGATGCCTCTGAAGCCTCTCTATTCTAAACAGCATAATAAAATTCCATCGCCCTGAAAATGAGACAACTGTTATACTCATGACAGTGTGGTCGGTCATCTACAGAGGACCAGGGAAGGTTCCATTTTCTCTTTGCTCGTTCCATCTGTCTACCTGCACACATTGAACAAATTCTTTTCACTCAAAAGGCACGGAAAATATAACAAAATTAACAGGGACAATTATTGTCGTCAATGAAGTTAGCGCCGTTCTTCTCTTAGGCTTCCTCTTCAATGAAGGCAAACAGTTAGCGCTGTTCTTCTCTTTGGTTTCCTCTTCGATTAAGGGGTGAGGAGAGCAATTGCAAATTTTCGAGCAAGAGACGAAGCATAAAAGTTAAATGGATAGAAGATTATTCAAGCTGGCAATGCGCAACTGCAACAAGAATTAAGAAGCCACTAACATTCTTATGAAGAAAGTAGACAGCAGATATTTTGTCTGTGGCAATTCGACCATGCTTCTGCTCAGGGCTCTACTTAATGAGGTAACAGGATCAGTTCATAGATCACTAGAAGGTGCATAGTCTGTTTTTGTGAAGCGAAATACAGGTAACCTATGTATTAAGGACATTTCTACCACTGTTGTTACCCGTGTTGGACACACATGTTGAACACCAGTACTTGTTGGTAACTTCTTGAACATATCAGATTCTTTGCAAACATGTTCTCTCAATTTTGTAATATTTATGAACTCAAAAACTTCTTCACTCTTCTCAAACGCTTCCCAAATATTCTTGAACACATACTTAAAACAATTAATTACTAATTGCATATTGAGACACGTCACTGTTCTAAAAAATACCAGGCAGATTTAAGTGCTCATTCTTTCCTCCTTTTTTTTGTTTGTTAGTAAGTTTTTTTTTTTGAACTGCCAAAGTAAAGCGCATAGCACTCAGCGCCCTCAAGGCATCTGCCTAGAAACCCTTTTTTTTCCTTCCAATACTGAGGTACCAAATCTAAATCTTAATATCCTTCATGTATTTGAATCTTCACGCATAAAGAGTGGACCAATGAAAGAAACATTTAAATTTCACTGACACGCATGTTAAAGTATACAGTATACACAGCTTAATAGTATTGCATGCATGAAATCCAGAAGCATTCAGAGGATTTGGTTACAGTTGGCTATTAATAAAATGTATGAGAAGAACCAATCAAAGCTATTTGCTTCGCTGAAACACAGACGCGAGAAATTCAGATTTTTTGCTAGTATATATGGTGGGTGTTGTATGTCTGCCAGAAATCTTGTTAAGGGCATGTTGAAGATGGTGACGTAGCTTCTGGATTATTGTTCCCACAGTATAAGAAAATTGCGAGACTATCTGGTATAGTTCTAGAAGGTTCCTAATAACATTATGAACTCACCATCCAAAGTTGCATGGATCTTTTAGAAGTAATTAGTAATGTCAAAAAATGCGTCTATAGGGCATATTGGACATGAGCTGACACATCATTTAACAAAATAAGCTACAAAGATGTAGTAAGTGAGGTCCATCATCTCTGATTTAACAAGCTGCAAGAATGGTGGGTCTCACAACAAGTCTATCTCTTGGCAGCTCATTTAGCAAATCTCGTGTGTGCGTGTTGGGATGTGTGGGTGTGCACATGTGCCTATGTGTATGTATATATAAGTATATATGCACATATGTATATGTACATGTATGCATATACGTAATATATATATACATAACTACGTTTAAAAAGGCATAAGTGCAAGGCAAAGCGATGGACTTTTTCATGAAGGCGTAAGTTTCAAGGCATGAGGCGTAACCCTCATTAATTAATTATATTTTAATTTTAAATTTATAATAATACACATATAATAAATAGTGGTATAATAATCTACAAATAGACACATTCAGGTCGTGGACGGTAAATGAGAACGAAATATGCTAAGTATAAGTGCAAATAATTTAAAATAAAGCTACATATACAAGACAAATATCTCATTAGTCACATTTACATATTTGACAACACATGGCCTAAAGTTGCAATTTCTTATTGAAAAACTGACCCAATTGTTGCCTCAATTCAAGATTCGATGAAAAAAAACGAACAAGAAAATGTGCACAAAGCACAAAATAGAGAAAAGATAGATAACTAGATATGAATATACAACCCATCCACCTACATAGGCTGTTTGGTAGGCTGCAACTGGAGTGGTTGCAACTCCAGTTGCATGCAACTAGGTTCAATTTGACTAGTTGCATTTGTTTGTTTTGCTGCAACTCACAGTTACAGTTGCAACCACAGTTGCAAAACAACCCTTAGTTGCAACATATGACTTACGTCAAAAATGACCGCAAGTCATAGTTGCAACTTAGTTGCAACTGACCTAAATTTATTAAAATCAAAATCATTACTTAATATTTCAAAAATAAATTCATTAAAGGTTTAAAATAATCTTTTAAATAATTCTTATTATAATAATTTCTTCAAAAACGTTTTTAAAAAAAAACAACATTAATCTTTTAAAATAATTATTATTATAATAATTTCTTCAAAATAATATGTTAGTTTTAAAAGTAATATATTATCTTTAAAATAATATATTATTTTTTAAAATAATTTTTTTTAAAAATAATATATTTTTAAAATAATATATTTTTTGAATAATATATTTTTTCTAAAATAATATATTTTTCTAAAATAATATATTTTTTGAAAAATAAAATTTTCCAGGAATACTATTATTTTTCTAAAATAATATATTTTTTGAATAATATATTTTTTAAATAATATAACTTTCTAAAATATAATTTTCTAAAATAATATATTTTTTAAAATAATATATATTTTTTTAAAATAATATATAATTTCTAAAATAATATATTTTTTAAAATAATATATATTTTTTTAAAATAATATATTTTTTAAAATAATATATAATTTCTAAAATAATATAATTTTTCTAAAATAATATATATTTAAAATAATATATTTTTTGAACAATATATTTTTAAAATAATATAATTTTCTAAAAATAATATATATTTTAAATGATATATTATATTATTTTTAAAATATTATATTTCTTTTTAAAAAATATATTATTTTTTAAAATTATATTATTTTTTAAAATTATATTATTTTTTTAAAATATATTAGTTTTTAAAAATATATTACTTTTTAAAAAATATTATTTTTTAAAAATATTTTATGAGTTGCATATGTTAAGTTATAAGCATAATCAAACAACTGCAACTATAAGTTATAAAATTTAAATTTTAAACCAAACAATTGCAACTGTAGTTGCATGTAAGAAGAGTTGCAACGTCTCAGTTGCATGCAAGTGACACTTGCATTGCAACTCTAGTTGCAAACAACCAAACGCCACCATAGTGAAACAAGAACTCAACCTAAAATACAGAATTGATAGAAAACAAGTTGAATTAGCAGAAAAGATGTCATCTAGGATAACACAAACGATGAAGACCTATGGTAGGATTAGATAAGATAATTGCTTTTATTTCTTAATTTCAATAAAAAAGGGAAATACTTGAGACTAACAAAGAGAAAAATGAATAGATGGGGGCATTTTAGTTACTTAGTTAAAATTCTTTCTTTACCATCCAATCAAATCTGAAGTATGTGCTTCAAAGAGAAGCGCTCCATGGGGCTCAAAGTGCACACTTCGTTTGTGCCTAAGTGATAGAGAAGCTTTTTTCAGTGTGCGTGTGTCTGCATGCGTACTTGAGTACCTGCGTTACTCACGTGTGTGCGCATATGTGTGTGCGTGTGTGCGCGCGTGTGTGTGTGTGCATGTGCACGAGTGCGTTACTTGGATGTGTGCGCCTCAAAGGCTGGTGTAAACTAAATGGAACTTGGCTCTTCTGTAGGTGTCTAACAAAACAATAAGCACCCTATATCTTTCCACACTCACATGAGAATCTAGTTCCTCAAATATGAACCACATATCTGGATATTCCTATGAACCAGATCTATTCATACAAATTTGGACACAAATCATAGTACAGATACCACAAAAATCATTTTAAAGTGCAGTGCATACTCTGTGAAATCAATGGAAAAATTAAATTAAAACTAGTCATCTGACATTGCAAGTAAATGAAGATAGAAGGAAATAGTCAGTACCCATTCACCAGGGCAAAGTGCACGATAATATTTTGCAAACTTATTGCACTCAGGAGCATCTTCCCCTTTAGCAGCTATGCATCTGTAATCAGCCGCCGCTCAGCCATTAGAAGGAAATAAATATTAAGCTATACAGCAAATAGATTACCATAAAAATAATAAAACAATCCTTGGATTGAAAAGGAAAATGAAATTTATAAACTCAACATCATAGCTGAACAATACCTATGGTACTCAATATAGCGAGTAAAACAATGCCTTGTTTGATTTGTAGTTGGGAAACGAAAATCTGCTGGCGCTGTCTCAATCTACAAATCAAAAGTAATGCTTATTAAACAGGTAAACTGAAAAAAGGTTTACTGTCTCCGGATATCTAAAGCTATTGATTACTAAAAAAGGGAACTGATCTAGCCAACACTAACCTTTATTTCTGGTTGTTCAGTAGCTTCCTCGGATTCTGCCGCTTCTTGCTCAGCAGTTTCATCACTCTCCTCAACAACAGGAGTACTTTCATCTGCAGCAGGGATTTCGTCAGCCTTATCCTGAGCAACATCGGAAGTAATCTCAGCAGGCTCCTCCTCAGCTGCTTCAACAGGAGCCTCAATCATCACAGGTTGTTGCTCCTTTTGTGGTAGTGACCATTCCTACATGAGATGAGTTAACATCATTAAAAAACAATAATTTCAAGCAGAAAAGCATGTGGGTGTCACCATCACAAATGAGGGCTGCAATCTCTAATTGTGCGAACAAGGTACATAATTTTTCTATATGGTTTATGCACCTGTATATTCGATAACACAAATACCTATACTTTTTTCAACTTCAAAAGCTAAATTCTTACCTAATATAACCGAACTCAACTGGAAAGAACCTGAACATTAACTGACATTATCTTCCACTCCTCTTTTTCTCTCTCTCAAAATTGGTGATCTCTCTTTCCCTTCCCTTCTCTATCCTTGGTTATGGTCTACCAATACAGCAATGTTCATAGCTCTTTTTCTGTCTCTTCCACTCCCCCTTTTCTCTGGGCCAATTGATGATCTCTCTTTCCCTTCCCTTCACTATCTATTGGTTATGGTCTACCAATACAGCAAGGTTTGTTACTCTTTTTCTGTTATCTATCTTCTTTATGTCATTAGTTCAAGATTTTCCCATTTCCTTTTACCACTATTAGGTAAGAAGGCTTTCATTTCCTCTCATATATTAGGATTAGTGAGGACGCAACTACACAACTATTACTTTCCATGTAACGAGTTTGACCATAAGAAGGCTTTCATTTTGATCTAGTGTTGAATTTGGTTTTTGAGTTTATTAATTAGCGTATTGAAATATTGATGTTGTTTATGAATTATGCTTAGTTCATTGCACAACAGGCTATAATATTCATAAAATAGTCTACTAGATCTCTCAATCTTTAGACATTTTATCTCCTAGTTTTTGCTTTTTTTGGGAGGGGTGGG
>NC_033796.1:43788369-43804066 GCF_001876935.1 Asparagus officinalis | reverse complement strand
GTTGGCGTGGGTGTCTTTCAGCATGTATGTATTACATATTAAAAAAAGTCACACTTACTTGTAGTTCCGCAACTTGAGGTATATGATCTTATTATGCATTACACATTGCTGAACGAGCATGAACAATACATACATGTTTCACAACTTTGTGAGTTTATTTAGAAAATTAAATAGTAGACAAATAGATTGACCATGATATATTGTTCAACGCTAATTTAACCACCAAAACTTAAGCTTGGCAAATGGTTAAGGCACAGCAAGATAACATCTGCACCTATAGGAAATTTGAATAAAATGTACAGATAAAAACAAAATGAACAAAATAGAACATATCCAAAGAATTTATAACACTAACCAAAATCTAAGGCTATATTTGTTTGAGAAAAAGACAGTCAGCGACTAAAGAATAAGATTCCAGTCTGTATTTCCGTCAACAAACTTATCAGCTTCAAAACTGAAATAATTTTGTCCTAAATCACGAAGTATCCACCTAGGGAACTAGCTACTCTAACAATAATAGATAAATGAAACACAAATATGTCCGTCGACCAACCGTATGAAACCAAATGCCCATTAATGAAGATGGTAAAAGAAGAACAATGGGGTATTGTTAAGAAATTAAGAATAAGCTTCAAATAGCTTGTTTAACAAATATCAATAGAAAAAAGAATATGCACATTAAGTACAACCATCAATTTAATAGAAATCTAAGTAAATTGCCTACTTGAGACTCTTTCTTATATGGCTTAAAGCCTTAAACTTTTTCCCACATATTACAAAAGAACCTCGAGTTTTCACTTAAAGGCTATGCTTTCCAGAGTTGAGTAAGAAACTGTTCTAAAAGTTTTCAATTTAGCTCTGCTGGAGGTAGAAACGGACAAAAGAAGAAGTTTATTTAGAAGAAACTGGAGTTGCAGTGTGCCAAAAAAATTCCAAACTTTTACAAGCATCTTCTTGTGTGTTGTTGGCTAGGGGTGGCAATTTATGACCCGACTCATCAACCCGACCTGTTTATAATGGGTATGAGTTGAATTACATGGGTCGGGTCATAAACGGGTCAATCCAAATTTATCCATTTATTAAATAGGTCAATTCGGATTGACCCGACTGACCCATATAACACAAACACCGACCCGCTGTAAGAGGGATAAAAAAGAGAAGCCCTAGATTTCCCATAAACGCGCTGTAGAGAAAAAAAGAGGAGAAGCTCTAGATTTCCCATCACGAAGCTCACGCAGCGAGCGTAGAGTGGCAGCGAGCGCGGGAGTGGCGACGAGCGATGACCGGCGGCGATGAGAGCTTGAATTTTGCTGTAAGTTTTCATTTGACTTTCTCTTACCTCTATCCTTTTATTTTCTCTGTCTCTAATTTTTACCCGCAATTCTCTAGTTAAAGATGCATCAAATTCTCATGCTTTCGTCAAATTTCTATTAAAGTCTGAATCATTATCGGTTTTGATTGATGATTAAACTTTGATTTTTGTGATGAAAGATAAATTACATTAGCTTATTATTGCAGACAAAAGTGTCCCTTTTTTATCTCTCCCGTCTTAAACTTATGCGGTTTTGTATTTTTTTTTCACAGTTAGAGTCAAATCCTACCAATAATCCTATAAAGGATGGTTTAGAAGTGGGTTCATCTAATGAAGAAGAATTAGAAGAAATATTTAGTTCTATTAAAAAACGTAGAGGGATAATTGACAAAAAAAGAAAAAGAAGATTAACATCTAAAGCTTGAAAAATGTTTGATCTTGTTACGATCGAGCCGGGAGGGAAACAATATTCATTATGTAAGAAGTGTGGAATCCAATACATCATCGAAGGTAATCATAGGACGAAAAATATGTTAAGACACATGAAAAATTGTAAGAAAGCTACCAGAAAGGATATTGAGGATTTATCTAACTCAAAGATTTCATAATGAGTTCTTCGAGATTTAATTTTGACTCGGATAAGTTCAAGGAGCTCTTAGTCTCGGTCATCATTATACACGATTTGTCATTTCAATTTGTTGAGTATGAAGGTATTCGTGCAATCTTCTCATATCTTTGTGAAGATCTAAAACATATATCAAAAAATACGGTTAAAGCCGATGTTCTTAAAATCTATGGAAGAGAGAAAATTAGGCTAAAAGAATCTTTTGAATCGATTCCGGGTAGAATTAACTTGACTTCTGATTTGTAGACATCAATAGCCACTGGCAGATACTAAATCAGGTTCTTAACTTTTCTTATATGCCACCTCCTCATTCTGGTGTTGCCATTTGTGAGAAGATCTAAAAGTTGTTAGTTGATTGAAAAATTGAAAAGAAGTTTTCTTTCACTCTTGATAATTCCTCTGCAAATGATGTTTTTGTTAATTTATTAAAAACACAACTTAATTGAAAGAAACACTTCTTAGGAAGGGAGAATTTTATTCATATTAGATGTTGTACTCATATCCTTAACTTGATTGTCTAAGATGGTTTAAAAGAAGTTCATGGTTGTATTGATAAAATTCTAGAAAGCGTCAAGTATATAAAATGCTCTCAAATTAGAAAACAAAAATTTTGGGAATGTATCTCTCATGAATATTTGGAAGTAAAAAAGAGTTTAAGGCAAGATGTTTCAACAACATGGAATGCTACTTTTCTAATGCTTGAGAGTGCTTTATACTATCGTTGTGCATTTATACACATGCAATTGAGTGAATCAAACTACTCAAGACTTTGTCCATCTCAAGAAGAATGGGATAAGGCCGAGAAGGTTAAGAGGTTATTAGCCACTTTCTATAACGTTACTTGTCTTTTCTCCTGTACAAATTATCCAACGGCTAATCTCTACTTTTTTTAAGTATTTGTTGTGCAACGTACTTTAAAGAGTGGGATGAAAGATAATGATGAATATGTTAAGTTAATAGCAATCAAAATGTACAAGAAATACTTGAAGAAAGTAGAGATTAGTTGTTGGATAATTTGTACCGGAGAAAAGACAAGTGACGTTATAGAAAGTTGATAATAACCTCTTAACCTTTTCGACCTTATTCCATTCTTCTTGAGATGGACAAAGTCTTGAGTAGTTTGAATCACTCAATTGCATATGTATAAATGCACGATGATATTATAAAGCACTCTCAAGCATTAGAAAAGTAGCATTCATCTTGTTGGAACATCTTGTCTTAAACTCTTTTTCACTTCCAAAGATTCATGAAAGACACATTCCCAAAATTTTTGTTTTCTAATTTGAGAACCTTTATATACTTGATACTTTCTCGAATTTTATCAATACAATCATGGACTTCTTTTAAACCGTTTTGGACAATCAAGTTGAGGATATAAGTACAACATCTAATATGTATAAAATTCTCCCTTCCTAAGAGGTGCTTCTTTCAAATTAAGTTGTGTTTTTAATAAATCAACAAAAACATTATTTGCAGAGGTATTATCAAGAGTGAAAGAAAACAACTTCTTTTTAATTTTCCAATCAACTAACAACTTATAGATCTTCTCATAAATGGCAACACCAGAATGAGGAGGTGGCATACAAGAAAAGTTAAGAACCCGATTTTGTAATTTCCACTCATGATCAATGTAGTGTGCCGTGAGACAAATATAAAAGTTAAGAACCCGATTTTGTAATTTCCACTCATGATCAATGTAGTGTGCCGTGAGACAAATATATCCGTCGGTGGCTATTCCGATTTTGTAATTTCCACTCATGATCAATGTAGTGTGCCGTGAGACAAATATATCCGTCGGTGGCTATTAGTGTCCACAAATCCAAGTTAATTTTACCCGGAATCGATTCAAAAGCTTCTTTTAGCCTATATTTCTCTCTTTCATAGATTTTAAGAACATTGGCTTTAACCGTGTTTCTTGATATGTGTTTTAGATCCTCGCAAAGATATGAAAAGATTGCTCGAATACCTTCATACTCAACAATTTAAAATGACAGATCGTGCATAATAATGGCCGAGACTAAGAGCTCCCTAAACTTATTTGGGTCAAAATTAAATCTCGAAGAACTCATTATAGAATCTTTTGAGTTAGATAAATCCTCAATATCCTTTCTAGTAGCTTTCTTATAATTTTTCATGTGTCTTAACATGTTTTTCGTCCCATGATTACTTTCGGCGATGTATTGGATTCCACACTTCTTACATACTGAATATTGTTTTCCTCCCGGCTCGATCGTAACAAGATCAAACATTTTCCAAGCTTTAGATGTTAATCTTCTTTTTCTCTTTTTGTCAATTATCCCTCTATGTTTTTTTAATAGAACTAGATATTTCTTCTAATTATTCTTTATTAGATGAACCCACTTCTAAATCATACTTTATAGGATTATTGGTAGGATTTGACTCCAACTGTTAAAAAAAATACAAAACCGCATAAGTTTAAGACAAGATAAAATAAAAAAGGACACTTTTGTCTGCAATAATAAGCTAATGTAATTTGTCTTTCATCACAAAAATCAAAGTTTAATCATCAATCAAAACCGATAATGATTCAGACTTTAATATAAATTTACGAAAGCATGAGAATATGATGCATCTTTTAACTAGAGAATTGCGGGTAAAAATTAGAGACAGAGAAAATAAAATGATAGAGATAAGAAAAAGAGAAAGTCAAATGAAAACTTACAAGAAAGTTCAAGCTCTCACCACTATCGGTCATCACTCGCCTCTCGTCGCCATTCCCGTAGACTCCAATCGCCGTCGGTCGTTGTTCATCGCCGCTTGCTATCGCTCTCCGCTCGCCGCTTGAGCTTCGTGATGGAAAATCTTGGGCTTCTCTTCTTTTTTTCTCTCTACAGCGCGTTTATGGGAAATCTAGGGCCTCTCTTCTTTTTTTTCTCTTACAACAGGTCGGTGTTTGTATTATACGGGTTAGTCGGGTCAATCCGAATTGGCGTATTTAATAAATGGGTAAATTTAGGTTGACTCGTTTATAACCTGACCCATGTAATTCAACTCATACCCATCATAATCGGGTCGAGTCAGGTTGATGGGTTGGATCATAAATTGTCACCCCTAGTTATTTCGCACCTCTCAAAACTTACTTTGCACCCCCTCCCCCGCGCCCCCAAGTACATTATTCTTCATTTGGTGTGATTGTCATGTACTTAAAAAGGAGGCAGTGGTTTTCTGATTCAAACCATTTGAACGTCTTTTAGTTTGTTAGATGATAGTTGGATATAGTATCCACAACATTGAAGTGAGCTTTAGTAAATGGGTCATTCGGGTTATATGGGTCAGGTTGGGTCGTATTAACCCATTTATTAAACGGGTCGGGTCGGATCACACTTATACAGGTCGGGTCAACTATGATCCGGTCTGACCCGACCCGACCCGTTTGTCACCCCTAAGGGGGTTTATACTGCTGGCATGAGGTGCAGATATGATGGAGATAATATTATTGTTGGCATGAGGTGGCATGAGGTGGCATGAGGTGCAGATATGATGGAGATAATAAAATCTAAAAACCCTAAACTATTAATTATACTGCTAGCATGAGGTGCAGATATGATGGAGATAATAAAATCTAAAAACCCCAAACTATTAATCGAGATGTATATTACTTCAACAACATCAAATAAATCTATAAGTAAACTTGATAGCTTCTTCGATTCATAGAAACCTCAAAAATGTGGGGCTTCATTGGGAAGTATAGTATCTAATTGATCAATCTACTACAGCAGGGGCGGATCAACCTTAAGCAAAGTGGGGTCATGTGACTTCATGTGGCCCACTTTGCTCAATGAGGACCAAGAACCCAACACAATCAAATAATCCACCCTCTAGAAAAACTACCCCACTAACAAGCTTTGGTGACCCCACATATAAACCACAAGACCCCACCCCACCGTGCTCCGCAAGAAAACCCATTCTCAAGCCAAGATGGGATCCAATGATCGCTGTTCAGCTATAAGGGTATGGTCAGTAAGTGCCCACTTTTGTTTTGGGGCACAGTTTAATGAAGCAATTGACAAACGGCAAAATCAGAAAACTTAAAAAGAGTGCAAATAAGCGCAACTGAAGTAATTTGAAGTACTATTTCCTTATAGCACCAAGAGCTTCACAATCTTTATATTAGTCCATTTTGATGATGTCATAGGTACAAAAATACATCCACGCTAGGATAATATGATAATTGTTGTAAATATAAATACAATGAATGTGGACATTACTAGAAGAAGACTCTTCACCTACTTGTGACTTTTAGTATTCTCTTCTACATCTATATAATGTAATCCATGGAAGACAAAATGTATGGTGAAATGAGGATGAATAAAATGAGATGATCACTTTCTCCTTATCTCTTCTCTTGTCTATTTACATTTACATTTTATGTTTGATTCTTACTTTTGATATGTGATGTATGTAGATACAACAACGAGATTACAACACGTTATCAGCACGAAAGCTCTAGCTAGCAGGTTCGTAATCGTCCGTTGGTGGTAAGAGTTTATAATATTTTATTCTGAAATATGATGTCATTATACCGAAGATTATCAATTTAACAGTTTGTCTAATGGCCATAACTGAAGGTTTTACATAGTATCAAGCCTAATACATATAGCAATTGTCGGACTGGTGATATGCTGTCATCATAGTGAGTTAATGCGTCATAGGCTAAAGAATTAATAGAATTGTGGACATGATATGCAGTATCTAATGTATAATAGGATTTATCCATGCTGCTGCGTTAATGATAAGATAAATCCTTCTAATAACCAATATTAATACATATAACATAACTGTACAATCATTTTTAATAACATGCCTAACTGATACATGTAATAGACCAATATATTACAGATTGGCCCAAATTTCAGTTATGGGAGTTACACTGCTCATAACTATTTAATCAATAATACATGTCTGATACCCCGAAGGTCAAGTATGTTAATATATTAAGTATGTCCATGTGAAATATACCAAATCATAATAGTATGGATAATCCAGGTTTAATTTTTATAATACATTTATCATAATAAACAGACTGTTTGAAATATACCAATCATATAAGATAAATCAAATTCTGTTTGTATGCACATCATGTATCAATATAAGTGTCTGTATATACTAATAAGTAAATTACACCAGTTTATCAAAATGGTATATAATATTGATATTATGGCTATGTAAAACCTTCAGTCGCCAATTTGATGCTAATAAATTGCACGTATAATTTCATATTAAATGGGTCTATTACATTGGTGCAATTTGATGCTAATAAATGATCACACGTTATTTTGGTAACATATTAATTGTACATATATCTACAAATGTTTATGAGATAGTGCAATTTGATGCTAATGAGAAAGAAGCTAATAAATGATCACACGTTATTGTAATATAATATGGTGCAAACTAAAGAATCTGATATAGAAATCTTGAAACTTCCACCTACCTTATGCAAAGAGTTTCTCAATAAAATCCTATGGTTTTCGTCCACATTTCATTTTCAGTTTGTTTCTATCCTAAGGATAGATTATACTTCATTATGAATGCATAAATGTCTTGATTTCTGAATATGCAGCACAAATATATTAATCTAGTATTTCATGTTGATCTGCAAGGATGCAAGTGTATCATGTGTTACCTACTGCCTTGGGAAGTTGAATATTCATGCTTATCTCCTAGTTTGCAAAATTGTTGTTTATTCTGTTTAGAAGAATAAGAGTATGCATTGTCTTAGTGGAGTTTCGAATCTTGCCAGAAGCAAACATTTGAAAGATAACTTTTATGAAGATCTTTAGAAAAAGGAGCTTAATGATTCTTTTCCCTATTCCATGCAAATAATATTGTACTCCAGCAGCAGTACATGACCAAGAATGGCACTTAGCATTCTGAATTGATATCTACATTAGTAGTCGCAGAGAAGCACAACCAATTGATGATTAGAAATCATAATGTCATACTAGTTGGCTTACGAGTTGTGTTTATATCACATGCTACAATTTAAAAAAAATTACTTATGCGCGTGGACAAGGGGGAGGCTATGAACATAGTAGGAGATCTTATCCTGTAGCCATTTTTGGATTTTAAACCCTTGACTGAATACAATTCAACAAGTAACCTTGTACTCTTACAATAGTACAACTAAAAGCATTATGAACTAATCCTTGCATTAGTAGTTGTTAAAAACACAACCAGCTGTTGTGAGAAACCATAATGCAAGTTTAATTGGTTCAGTCGTAGTGCCTGAAGCACATGTCATAATTCAAATTAATATTCATAAGCTCGGACGAGGGGGAGGTAGTAGATCTTATTGAGGTGGTCAAGGTAAACTATGAGGTTTTTCTATATTTGGATTATATGCATTTGTCAGACAATTTTAATTTATCTTGATTTTTACTTTAAACTCTTATAAACCTATGTGGTTTTTATTCATATGTGTATATTTTAGAATTTGTCTGACCTAAAATACAACATGTTGCGATGAGTTTGAGATTTTTCCCGGCATCTTCAAATACCTGTTGGAGAACAACAAGATCCAGTTGCCGGCGATCGTGGATCAAGAAGGGGCCAGCAAAGTGACGGATCCAAAGTACTGCGCGTACCACAGAGCGGTCCACCACCCTACGAGATCATGCTACCACCTCAAGGACAAGATCCAGGCGTTAATCGACGTAGGAGTCATAACCCCGAAACCAGCCAAGAATGTGGGGGCCAACGCAGTGTCAATCAGTTTTGGGTCGGTGCCTACAACTTGGTTCGAGCCAAAACGCGTCACCAAAGTCGGGATGAAGACGGTGAATGACGATCCGCACGGACAGCGCCAAAAGGGACTTGTGCCGCACACAACCCCAAATGGCGAAATCCTTTGGGTTCATCCAGATCTGATTGGAGATGAACAATGGGCCGGTTCGTCATCCGGGAGGAAGTCTAAAGGAAAAGGGAAGTCTTGTTATGGAGTCTCTGCTATCCCAGGGGAAGATGACGAAAGAATCTCCACTTTCCTGCTCTCTGAAGAAGAACAAGAAGCTTTTGCGACACGGAGCGGAAATGAATACCACTACAATTATCCGCCACCTAGTGAGCAGGGGGTGAACAAGCGGGGACCAGCCAAAACTCTCACGGAGATGGGAGTGATTGCAAGTCCCACACCGGGTAAAGAAGCTCTACGACAACCGGTGAATAAACCAAAAGAGAAGAATCCCCAAGAGGTACAGAATCCGAAGCAGTCTCGTTTCAGTCGTCCAATTGGAAGAGACAAACCGGAAAGCTCGAAGACTCCGCATAGCTTCGACATTATGGCGCAATTAGCCAACATTCCTGCACGGATAACGCTGTATGAGTTGCTGCGATTATCCAAAGAAACCAGGGAGGCCCTACAAGAAGCTTTGGCCAATGCAGAGGTATTTCTGACTCAAGTCAAGCCGATACCTGAACAGCCAGAACCGCTGAGTCAACAGTGCAACATAGCGACTAAGAACCTTCCCTGCATTACTTTCACCAAAGAAGATATGCAGACGAAGAATTCGAACCACGATCGGCCGTTATATTTCGTCGGATACATTGGCTCCAGCCAAGTCAACCGAATCCAAGTGGATCCGGGTTCTGCTGTGAGTATTATGCCGCTTCGATTGATGCATTTCCTCGGCATCCCAGTAAGCAAGTTGGCGTCCACAGGCACTGTTATTTATGGATTCAACACTAGTGGGTCAAGACCCTTGGGTAAGATCCGGGTGAAGTGCCAGATGGGAGATCTGAAGACAGAAGTCACGTGTTATGTGATCGATGCGGAGACTTCGTACAACTTACTATTGGGTCGGCCTTGGATCCATAGTAACGTGATAATTCCCTCTACTCTCCATCAGTGTTTGAAGTATGTCGACACTGACAATGAGGTTAGGACGGTGGTCGCGGATAAGCAACCATTCAAGGGGTATGAGAATTATTTCACCGATTCTCTCCTTTATGGTAACGAATCCGATACTGAACCATCGGCCCAGGGCACAGACAGCGGAGAAGAAGCTGATTCTGAAGCCGGATTCGATTACAATGGCGGTTTTGTTTTAAATGACATTGTACCCTTTGTAATCAATCTTGACGATGAACAATCGTCAGATGGAGGTTGTAACTGGCAACTTGCCGATATTGCAATAAAAGATGATTTAGAGTACTCCTTGTCTCTTGATGATGTGATAAAAGAGCTGTACGACAATCCTGAGTTGTATATGCCGATCCGATCATCCTATGTAACGAAGGAACACCTCCAGCATTCTTTCGGAACAACCATGGTCATCCCGAACAAAGTAAGAGGTGCTAAAGAAGTGATTTACGGTAAAGGAAAAAGCTCTCCGTTACCAGATCATTTCCTAAGTGAAGACGAAGATGATGACAAACCTGGTCGACATCTATCCAAGTATAGTCCAGAAGCGCGCAAGCTCATGGAAAAGCAGGGCTACGATTTCACACTCGGAGAAGGTTTATACTTCGATCGAGGTCCTCGTAATCCAGCCAAAGCAGTATATGTACCAAAAGGTAAACCTGAGGATTATTATAAATATGGGCGAGGCTTAGGTTATGTTTCATCAGATGACGAATGTGGTTGGCAAATTATCGATCAAATTGCTAACAAAGCCAAGAAGGGATACTCTCCCGATGCTTCAGAGTGGGACTCCGATACAAGTCTGGGAGAAGTTTTCAAAACCCTAATGGCGAACATGACTACAGCTGATCCATCCACCATGGAAGACGACGATCAAATGCCAACATGGGAAGACCCGTGGGTTCACCATCTGAATATGCAGTATGGCGATAGGTTCGAGCAAAGAGAACCACCCACTGAAGATAAAATAGTCCAGATTAACATGGGTGATGAAGCTAACCCAAAGCCTATATTCATCAGCGACAGTCTTCCCCCAGATGAGAAGGAGGAATTGATTGCTCTCATCAGGGAATATATCGACGTCTTCGCATGGAATTATGAAGACATGCCAGGGCTCGACCCCAATGTCGCAATGCACCGCCTCGATATCAAGCCGGATGCCAAACCTGTCAAGCAACAGCAAAGACGGTTTCGTCCGCAGATTATGGAAGCCATTGAGGCAGAGGTTAAGAAGTTGATCGAATCAGGATTTATCCGAGAGGAACAACATCCAGACTGGTTAGCCAACATCGTTCCCGTCATGAAGAAGAATGGCAAAATCAGGATTTGCATCGACTTCAGGAACCTGAATGAAGCATGTCCGAAAGACGATTTCCCTCTCCCGATCACGGATGTCATTATCGACAATACATGTGGATTTGAGAGGATGTCCTTCATGGATGGATTTTCGGGATATAACCAGATCAAGATGCATCCAGAGGATGAGAAGCATACGGCGTTTAGAACACCCCTCGGCGTTTTCTGCTATACGGTGATGCCTTTCGGCCTGAAGAATGCCGGTGCCACATACCAGCGAGCGATGACTAAGATTTTCCAAGAACATCTCAGGAAAACAGTCGAATGTTACGTTGATGATTTGGTTGTGAAAAGCCGCAACAAGGAAGATCACATCAAGGATTTGAAGACAATGTTCGATCTCATGAGGAGTCATCAGTTGAAGATGAACCCCACTAAATCATTTCTTGGAATGTCCAGCGGAAAATTTCTTGGGTTCGTCGTCACCACTAAGGGTATACATATCGATCCTGATAAGGTGAAGGCGATACATGAATTGCAGCCCCCGAGGAATCTGAGAGAACTCAGAGGATTGCAAGGGCGTTTAGCTTATATCCGGCGTTTCATCTCAAATCTTTCTGGGAAGTGCCAACCGTTCTCTAAGCTGAACAAGAAAGGAGTATCATTCATCTGGGATGATGCCTGCCAAAAAGCGTTCGAAGATATCAAAACATATCTGGCGAACCCTCCTGTTCTCGTTGCACCGAAATCTGGTAAACCGTTCTTGATTTATCTCAAGGCGATGAACCACTCGATAAGTGCCTTACTAGCGCAAGACGATGATAACGGTCACGAACAGGCAGTTTATTACCTCAGTCGGACCTTGGTAGGCGCTGAGTCTCGATATCCGATGATTGAGAAAGAATGCCTTGCATTGGTATTTGCGATGCAAAAGATGCGGCATTACCTAGTGGGACAGACGATCTACGTTATCTCCAACGTTAATCCAGTACGGGTGTTTATGACGCAACCGGCCTCTATGAATTGGCGTCTAGCGAAGTGGGCCCTTCTCTTGTCCCAATACGATTTGCACTTCAAGCAGCAGAAGTCGATAAAAGGACAGGCGATTTGTGACCTTTTGGCGGCAAACCCGACCACAGATACGGCAGAAGTATATGATGACTTGCCGGATGAAACCCACGAGGTTAACACCACATCACACCAACAAGTATGGCAATTATACTTCGATGGTGCCTCAAGGGCAGTTAATAGAGTAATAACCCCGGGATGTCCTACAGTTTCCTCTGGAGTTGGAGTCGTCTTAATCTCCCCTGGAAAGCACGTGATGCCTCGGGCTTATTCGTTGACTAGTCCGTGCTCCAATAATGTTGCCGAATACAACGCGCTTCTCATTGGACTCAGTTTCGCCAAAGAGCTGGGGGTCGAATATCTCGAAGCTTTTGGAGATTCGCAATTGATAGTCAACCAAGTTCGCGGTGAGTATGAAGTCAGGAATCAAGACCTGATCCCGTACCACCAGGAAGCCATCAAAATGGCAGAATCTTTCGAAGAATTCTTTATTGAATACATCCCTCGTCTCCAGAACGCTTATGCAGACGCACTGGCGGCACTAGCAGTATCACTGGCACAGCCTCCCGAAGCTGAGCTGTTAGTCACAGTACGGACGCATCAACTCTGCGTACCCATATACAGTACGGAGATTGAAGAAGAAGAGGATAGAAACGTGAACGCCAAAGAGGTGAATTCAACTCAAATTGGGTCTGAGTCCCGAGATTGGCGTTTTCCTATCATCGACTACGTCCAATATGGTATCTTGCCAGAGGATGTAAAAGAAAAGGAATCAATCCGCCGAAGAGCTCCAAGATTCTTCTATAATACTGAAACCCATACATTATACCGTAGAGGGTACGACGGTCTTTTACTCCGATGCCTTTCGAACAGAGAAGCAAAGGAAGTTCTTAAGGAAGCACACGAAGGAGAATGTGGTGCGCATCAGCCCGGTCCTAAACTGTATGATCGCATCAGGAGGATGGGATATTTCTGGCCAACGATGGTTCGTGACGCAATCGAATACGCACGAGAATGCCACGCTTGCCAGATACATGCGAATTATATGCATCAACCGCCAGAGCAGTTGCACACGTCAACCACTTCATGGCCGTTCGAGACTTGGGGTATGGACATAGTCGGTCCTATTTTTCCCCCTTCAGTCAAAGGTGATCGGTTCATCCTCGCGATCACAGATTATTTCTCAAAGTGGGCTGAAGCGATTCCGCTTAGAGAAGTGAAGACGAACAACGTCATTAATTTCATCAAGCATCATGTCATTTACCGACACGGCGTGCCAAGAAGGATCATTCATGACAACGGTCCACAGTTCATAAGCAATGCCTTCGTCAGATTCTGCGACAAGTTCAAAATCGAAGATGTTTCGTCGACAGCTTACTATCCCGCTGCGAACGGATTAGCTGAAGCGTTTAACAAGACGATCATTAAGATCCTGTCCAAGCTCGTGAAGACCAATAAACGAGACTGGGACGATAAACTCGGTGAAGCACTCTGGGCTTATCGCACCACCATACGCACTCCTACGGGAGCTACTCCGTACTCGTTAGTATATGGATGCGAAGCGGTGCTACCTTTGGAAATTCAAATTCCCTCCCTTCGGATCGCTCTCGCAACGGAGATGACGACCGAAGAACAACATCAGAAGCGTCTCGAAGAGCTCGAGAGGCTGGATGAAAAGCGTTTGGAGGCTCAACAACACATCGAGTTTTACCAAGCCAGGATGTCAAGGGCTTTTAACAAAAGAGTCCGACAGAGAAGCTTCAAGGAAGGAGATCTGGTCCTCGCTGCTCGCCGACCAATAATTCTCACCTCCAAGAAGAAAGGTAAATTCGAACCCAAATGGGAAGGACCGTTTGTAATAGACACAGTCTATTCAAACGGCGCATATCGCCTGATTACTCAAGAGGGCGCCAGGCAATTAATGCCAATAAATGGGAAGTTCCTGAAAAAGTACTATCCTTAGTACATAGAGGATAACCCATTTACCGGGAAGTTCCTTGAAGAATATTACACTTAATATTCTAGAGGATAACCCAAAATCATTGTCTCCACCAAAATCCCTCACTGATCAGTTCCAATTGACAGTGGGTCCACAAAAAATGTCCATATGACCTTCTTGACTCTTTCCATAGACAAGAAGGTCCCCTTTCAGATCGGAGTCTCCTTTCGATAAACGAAAGAACTCCTTTCTTTTCTCTTTGGTCAAGCCTTCCCATGGTTATAGCCAAAGTTGAAATTCCACTTCGATAAACGAAGAACCCATTTTCAGTTTAGATAACCCATCCTATAAAAGGCAAGTTTATCTAAATTTTCCAGATTCTCGGAGTGGACACCCCACTTCTAGTTTCTTCCTCGCTGGAAATAGAATATAAAATTCTTCCTTTCCAGGATCAGGGAATAGAATATAAAATTCTTCCTTCCTTGTTTTCGGGTTCGCCTTCACCCTAAAAGAAGACCGGGAAATAGAATATAAAATTCTTCCTTTCCCGCACTGATCTTTTCCAAAATTTATCAATTTAGGATTCATCCTAGGAAGTTTATCCCGAATCCTAAGCAGGGATAAGTCTGCGCCTAACACGCGCTACCGGTTTAGTCTTTTTCCGCACAAAAAGACACCAGAGTCTGATTCTGGGGTATTTTATCCTGAAACCTAAGCAAGGATAAGTCTGCGCCTAACCCGCGCTGCCGGTTAGTTCTTAACCGTTAAAAAGAACACCCGTCCACATATTCAACATTGTGGCAGGTCGTTATTAATAACACCAAAATCCATGCCTTACACGCATGGGGAATGTCATCCTGAATCCTAAGAAAGGATATGCCGACGCCTAACACGCGTCGCCGGTTTAGTCTTTCGCCGTAGAAAAAGACACCAGAATACCAGTCTGGGGTATTTTATCCCGAAACCTAAGTAGGGATAAAGTCAACACCTAACACGTGTTGCCGGGTAGCCTATTCCCGTAACAATGGCGAAGTCTACGTATTCAATGTCGTAGCATAAAGTCTAAGGGAGTTCATTCCTTTAGCGCAACGTTACATGCGAACGGATTTAGACAATCCGCATGCTAGCCCGACTCAAACGGTAGTCGGTAAAGGCTAATCAAATCCGTTAAAGGCTGGGGGTTAGCCAAAAATCCTAAAGTCAACACCTAACACGTGTCGCCGGGTAGCCTATTCCCGTAACAATGGCGAAGTCTATGTATTCGACATCATAGCACGAAGTCTAAGGGAGTTCATTCCCTTAGCACAACGTTACATGCGGAACGGATTCCGATAATCCGCATGCTAGCCCGACTCAAACGGTAGTCGGTAAAGGCTAATCAAATCCGTTAAAGGCTGGGGGTTAGCCAAAAATCCTGAAGTCAACACCTAACACGTGTCGCCGGGTAGCCTATTCCCGTAACAATGGCGAAGTCTATGTATTCGACATCATAGCACAGAGTCTCGAAGAATTCAATCTCCGAGCATAACGTTACATGCGAACGGATTTAAATAATCCGCATGCTAGCCCGACTCA
>NC_033796.1:43746269-43787369 GCF_001876935.1 Asparagus officinalis | reverse complement strand
TTAAGAGCTTAAACTGTGTATACTCCAGTAAACATACGAGTATAAACTGTGTCAACGTCGGGCAGTCCGTAACCCTAGGTCAACGCTAGTCAACGCGTTGCGACCAAAGTCAACGTTCGACGATTCGAAACCCTAAGGTCAACGCCGGTCAACGCGTAACCCTAGGTTAACGCCAGTCAAACGCGTTGCGACAAAAAGTCAACACACGATGATCTGAAACCCTAAGTCAACACAATGTGACGGAGGTAGTTCAAAGTCAACTCAATGACACGAGCCAAACTCAATTCATCAGCTGCAGACTCGAGACTCCGACGACGGCCAAGCGATAAACGCAGCGCTGGAAGAACTTCGGCTATTCGTCAAAGCTTCGAATAGACCGAAAATCGAAGGAGCCAAGAGTTGAAGCTAACTATAGGTCCTTACGCCGACTGAAGGCTAGACCAATCACATCCAAAGTATTCCAGCCTCTTCTATAAAAGAAACGAGTCCGGAACACTTTGGAGGGGGTATCTGTAGGCATCGAAAATTGCCTATAGGTCTCCACGAACGGTTCAGTGTTAAAGAGCAACGATGAACGTCACTATCCGATCCATAGGAGTCCAATTGACGTCGATGAACGATTGAAGTGAATCGATGAACTACGTGAGCTGATAGGATTTCGGAACAACGAAGACCCGGGCCAATCGGGAACCCGGCAATGTTCACAAAAAGGACAACGCCCTTCGAGTCCCATTCATTCTACAGATAATCCAACTATTGGAGCAGATAGAACTCTTCGTCAAGCTTCCAACACACTTGGAATCACTCAAATCCGAGTTCGGACGAAGAATCTACGGCGAAAACAATCGAATGCACCTCAGCGGGTCTCAGAAATTCCAAAACACCCCCAGGGGTGTCTCAGAAATTCCAAAACACCCTCTAGGGGTGTCTCGGATTTTCTGAGACACCCCAGGGGTGTCTAGGCTTTTCCTAGACACCCCAGGGGTGTCTAGGCACCCTAGGTGTTCCCCTTGCCTATAAATAGCCATTCAAGGCCTCATTTTTCAAGATCTGGATTTTTGGAGAAGATTGGCGAAGCCCTGCTGCAGTGAAGAGTGGTCGAGCACTTCAACAAGGAGAGGAGAGGTCTTCATCAGAATCTTTATCACCCGTCCCCCCTTTTCCTTAGTATTACCCTTCGCCGGTAATCACTAAGAAGAGCAGATATCTCGTTTTAGCCGAGATAGACGCTTCAGGCTTCTAGATCTCACGCGGATCAACGAAGCTCTGTCCGATTTTTCGGAACAGATCTGAGTGCCAGGTAGTCCACGGATATTGACGTCCCCGTCACAGGCCAAAGACCCACGCAAGCAGAAGACCGATAAACGATCTCTGCGTTTATTTGGACGAGAGTTGTAACTTTTTTTGTTTTCATTGTGAAAGAGTCTTATAAAAAGGCAATCTTTTTGTTTCATTGTAACGATTGAAGTTGTAATGAATATAGCAATAAATATAACAATTTTCTCCGCAAACAACAACAACCTGCCACAATGTTGAATACGTGGTCTTTTGTCCTTTTTACGGTCAAAGACTAACCGGCAATGACGCAACCGGCATTCAAGATCCGGGTGAATGAAGAGATCGAATACGAGTTCGATCAGCAAAAGTTTGAAGAGTACCTCTCTTCCTCCTCCTCCAGATCCGCCTCTCCAAACAGGCGTAGGAAGACTTCATCTTCGAGAAATGCTCGCGGGGCCTCCGGTTCTAAGATCCAAGATCCCGTTGCTACACTCGCACCACATGACGTCCCCGCGTCGTCCAACGTGGTCGAGACCGTAGATCTAGATCTCCCTCCCGCCACAAAGGTGACTGCTGAAGTTGCTCCGGCTCTGTCAAAGAGGATGCGCCAAAGACGGCGTCAACGCCTTGCTCGTCAACTGGCCAAGGCCGCAGAATCGATGGACGGGATCCGCTACAATGAAGATCTCAAGTCCAGACAGCGCCAAGAGCAACAACGGCACATAACCCACTCCTCCTCCAAAGCAGAAACGAACGATTGGGTTCGTGTCACGAGGACTCGCTCAACCCTCGAAGAGTGAATCAAGAAGCGCCGCGCATTGCTGGCGCATGCCCGAGCCCTTCTGCAGAAAGCAGAGGAGATGCAGAAAGAAGAGACGGTCAAGAACCCGTCAAAACTCAAGCAGGTGTGGGTGCTAAAGACAAAGCCAACGCCTAAGACAAGAGCGGACGATGTTGCTGTCCAACCTTCATCAAATCCAGATCCCGTTCCCCTTGCCCCCGCACCTCCGGCGGAGTCAGGTAAGAACACGGATCCTTCAAGGTCCAGGGTTCCTTTGAAAGGTCGCCTCGGTCCTTTACCCGGGAACCGAGGTAAAGCACCTGTCAAGGAGCGATTGGGTCCGTTGAAAGGTCCCCAAATGACGAACCAGATAAACTTGACTGGGGGTCGTGCTAATCCCCCCAAGGAAGATAACAAAGGGAAAACCCCTATTGCCGACCTCATTGGGTTGCGTGTCGAAGTTCAAGAGCCCGTTAAGTTTTTACACTCGCAAAAGCGTAGACTTGAACGAGCGACTTCTGAAAACGCTAATAAAGCGTCATATCCCCAGAGGGAAACACATTCGTCTGATGATGATTGTGTTATACCTGGGAAGTCATGCCAACACTCTATTGGTTGCTCCAGTTATCAAACTGATGAGTTGTACTATAGAGCTGGGGGTATGAATAAGTCTCGGAAGAAAGATGCTCGAGACACGGAACCCCACTGTCCGTGTGCCAACATCATCAGGGCGGTGTTATCGGAGTGCTGTTGTTCTAAAGCCCAAAGGAGAGTCTCGGTGTTCGAGAGAATTTCCACCGGAACGTCTGAGACCAAGCCTAGGCGTTTCCGACGAAGAAGAAGGATAGTCGAAGACGGAGAATTTCCGAAGGTCACCACTAATATGACCAGCAAAAAGGCATCGACATGGGATAATCCCGAGTCAACTCCGCTAGTACCCTGGTATTTAACTCGTCTGCAGTCTGGAACCATTACACGAGGGACTTATAGTAGGGTTCGGACGAGATTACCGTCAGAAGACGAAGGATCAGATGCCTGCTCTGCGATTGCATCGGACAACACGGTATCCAGCGAGGGACAACCCCGCCAGGTACTCATGGTCAGTGCTGAACAAGTAACCAAGATGCTTGAAGATGCCCTGGCTAGGCAGAAGGAAAGTTTCAAGTTCGAGATGGAGATGGCCATGCAGCAAATGAGCTCGAAAATAGGAACGAGTGAAGACAGGAAGATGAAGGACTTAGAGAGCAAAATCAACGTGTTGATGAACGCTCAAGAAGTGAAAAGGTCCGGCATACCATGTCCATATCCAAGGGAGTGGGAATCAATTCCATATCCGGCAAAGTTCAATTCAATCAACTTTACGCCGTTTGATGGAAAGGGTTCCCCTACCCAACATTTAATATATTTTAAGTCTCACTTAGGAATAATCTCCGGCAATGAACCCTTGATGGTACGGTCATTCGTTGGCACTCTTCGCGGAGCGGCCTTCGATTGGTATCGTCGCCTCAAGCCGGGGAGCATCAGCAGTTAGGACGACATGGAGGACATGTTTCTGACGAACTTCTTCTACGACGACACTGAAGTCTCGATCGGCACTTTGTTTGATGAAAAGCAGAAGAATGGTGAGACAGTCGAAAACTTTGTGAAGAGATTCCGGAATAAAGCAATGAATTGTAGGGATCCGGTCAGCGAAGATTTCATCCTCGAGACCTGTCACAACAATCTGTCCTTGGACATCCTCGAAGCTATGGGAATGGCGCCACCAAAGACCTGGAAGGATCTAAAGGTGCGAGGAAGGCAGGCCCGCGAAGGGTGCCGACGAATGACCGAACCATCAAGGCTTCATTGCCGGAGATCGTGCCCAAGTGGGACTTGAAGTAGATTAGATGCTGAGTGGGCGAGCCCTTCTCGTCGAACGGCGTGAAGTTGATCAGGTTGAACTTCGCTGGATACGGGATCGAGTCCCACTCTTTCGGGTAAGGACACGGAATGCCGGTCTTCTTCACCTCTCGAGCAGACATCAGGGCGTCAATTTTTCTTTCGAGATCCTTCATCTTTTCGGCCTCATTTATATCCTGTTTTGGACAATTTTCCAGAGGAATAATACAGCCACCCCCGGTGTTATCATCATTGGTGGGTCCACCCCCAGCGTCGTTATTTTTAGTGGGGCCACCCCCAGTATTTTTGGGCGGTGCGTCGGCCATGATGATTTCGTCCACTTCCGGATCGCTGTCAACTGCGGCGTTCTGGGTGCGACGGCTGGATTCAACTAGCTGATTTGACAAAGCTCGGATTTGTTGGTCGTGCATTTGTCTCATCTCCTGCATAGCCATTTCCATTTCGATTTTGAATGCTTCTTTCTGCTTGGCTAGAGCATCCTCCATGATTTTGGCTATTTGCTCGGTGTTGATCATGAACACTTCTCGAGCTTGTCCTATACTAGACGTTGTATCGTCGGAGGCGAGTGCGGAATAAGAATCTGAAGGTTCGTCATCGGAATGGATTCTTTTATGGATCCCATGGTAATCGTTATATCCGACGGCTTCTAGCTGAAGCTGAGCTATTCCCGAATTGACTCTGCTTCCTGGAGAGAAATTAGGGTCGGAACCACTTGAAACAATTGGAGATTTTCCCTTGTTGACCATGTTGATGGTAACTTCTGGGAATTCATCATCTCGAGCAACCGATCCTCTTTGGTGGAAACGCCTTGATTTGGGCTTCGTCGTTCCATCAGAGGTTCTCTCGAATATCGAGACCCTCTGCGGAGAGGTCTTGGGGCAGCTACACGTTGATAATACTGCCCTGATAATTTTGATACACGGACAGTGAGAGTCCGCTTCCCGGGTACTTCTCTTTCGAGATTTATTCGCACCCCCAGCCTGATAGTACAACTCATCGACGTTGCGGTCGGAGTAACCTATCGGCTGTTTACATAGATTCTCAGGTATAACTCGTTCGTCTGTCTGACGCGTTTTCCTCTGAGTAAACATTGCCTTGTTGGCATCTACGGGAGTCACACGTTTGGAATCGCACCTTTGTGAGGGTGAAACCTTAACGGGCTCCTGATTTTTTGCACGCACCGCCAAGCGGGCCGTTGCAGAAATCCCTTTGTTAGGAGGTCGCGTACGACCCCCAGTCCGGATGTCAGCTCGAAGCTCCTTCAACGATCTCCAGCTTCCCTTAACAAGCGCTTTTCCTCGATTCTCGGGTAGGGCACCGATACGATCCTTCAGAGGAATCCTGAACTTGGGGAAATCCACGCTGCGGTAGGGCCTTACCGGAGGTTCGGGATCTGAAGTTGACGAAGGCCGGAGAGCAACGTCGCCTGCTTTTGCCTTAGGCGCTGATTTGGCTTTTGGCACCCAAACTTGTTTGGATCTCGGCGATCTCCTAACTGCCTCTTCCTTTTGCATTTCTTGTGCTTTTCGCACAAGGGTCCGGGTATGCGCAAGCAAGGTGCGGCGCTTCTGGATTCGCTCCTCGAGAGTAGAACGGGTTCTTTTGACACGAACCCATTCGTTCGTTTCTGTCTTGGAGGAGGAGTTGGTTGTTTGCCGTTGTTGTTCCCGGCGCTGCCAGGATTTTAGATCCACATTATAGCGGATCCCGTCCATCGGCTCCAAAGGCCTTGGCCAGCTGACGAGCAAGGCATTGACGCCGTCTTTGGCGTGCTTTCTTTGATAATGCTGGAGCGTCTTCAGTAACCATCTCCTCGGCGGAGGAGAAGTCCGGATCTGCGGTCTCGACCACGTTGGACGATGCGGGAACGTCGCGTGGTGCGGGCGCAGCGGCGGCAATGGGATCTTGGATCTTCGAGCCGAAGGTCCCGCGAACATTTCTGGAAGAGGATGCCTTCCTGCGCCTATTCAGAGAGGCGGATCTGGAGGAGGAGGAAGAGAGGTACTCTTCAAACTTCTGTCGATCGAACTCGTATTCGATCTCTTCATTCACCCGGATCTTGAATGCCGGTTGCATCACGACGGCCTCGGCAGCGAGGCCGTTGGCTCCCACTGTGGTCGCCAGCTTGTTTGCGTCGAAAATTGTTGTATTCATTGCTGTATTCATTACAACTTTAGTCGTTACAATGAAATAAAAAAGATTGTCTTTTTATAAGACCTTTACACAATGAAAACAAAAAGTTACAACTCTCGTCAAAACAAACGCAGAGATCGTTTATCGGTCTTCTGCTTGCGTGGGTCTTTTGCCTGTGACGGGGACGTCAATATCCGTAGACTACCTGGCACTCAGATCTGTTCCGGAAAATCGGACAGAGCTTCGTCGATCCGCGAGAGATCTAGAAGCCTGAAGCATCTATCTCGGCTAAAACGAGATATTCGCTCTTCTTAGGATTACCGGCGAAGGGTAATACTAAGGAACGGGCGCGGGTGATGAAGAATCTGATGAAGACCTCTCCTCTGTTGAAGCGCTCGATCACTCTTCACTGCAGCAGGGCTTCGCCAACTTCTCCAAAAATCCAGCCTTCCAAAAATGAGGCCTAAGCCAACGATGGTTCGTGACGCAATCGAATACGCACGAGAATGCCACGCTTGCCAGATACATGCGAATTATATGCATCAACCGCCAGAGCAGTTGCATACGTCAACCACGTCATGGTCGTTCGAGACATGGGGTATGGACATTGTTGGTCCTATTTTTCCCCCTTCAGTCAAAGGTGATCGATTCATTCTCGCAATCACGGATTACTTTTCAAAGTGGGCTGAAGCGATTCCGCTTAGAGAAGTGAAGACGAACAACGTCATCAATTTCATCAAGCATCATGTCATATACCGACACGGCGTGCCAAGACGGATCATTCATGACAACGGTCCACAGTTCATAAGCAACGCCTTCGTCAGGTTTTGTGACAAGTTCAAAATTGAAGATGTTTCGTCGACATCTTATTATCCCACTGCGAATAGATTAGCTGAGGCATTCAACAAGACGATCATTAAGATTCTGTCAAAGCTCGTGAAGACCAATAAACGAGACTGGGATGATAAACTCGATGAAGCACTCTGGGCTTATCGCACCACCATACGCACACCTACAGGGGCCACCCCATATTCGTTGATATACGGATGTGAAGCTGTGCTGCCGTTAGAGATTCAAATCCCATCCCTTCGGATCACCCTCGCAACCGAGATGACGACAGAAGAACAACATCAAAAACGTCTCGAATAACTCGAAAGGTTGGATGAAAAGCGCTTGGAAGCTCAACAACACATTGAGTTTTATCAAGCCAGAATATCTAGGGCTTTTAACAAAAGAGTTCGACAGAGAAGCTTCAAGGAAGGAGATCTGGTCCTCGCTGCTCGCCGACCGATAATCCTCAACTCTAAGAAGAAAGGTAAATTTGAACCCAAATGGGAAGGACCGTTTGTGATAGACACAGTCTACTCAAATGGCGCATATCGCCTGATTACTCAAGAGGGCGACATGCAATTAATGCCAATAAATGGGAAGTTCCTGAAAAAGTACTATCCCTAGTACATTCAGGATAACTCATTTACCGGGAAGTTCCTTGAAGAATATTACACTTAATATTCTAGAGGATAACCCAAAATCATTTTAACCACCAAAATCCCTCACTGATCAATTTCAATTGACAGTGAGTCCACCAAAAGTGTCTTTCTGGCCCTCTTGACTCTTTCCATGAACAAGAGGTCCACTTTCAGTTCAGAGTCCCCTTTCGATAAACGAAAGAACTCCCCTCTTTTTCTCTTTGGTTAAGACTTCTCATGGTCATAACCTAAGTTGAAATTTCATTTCGATAAACGAAAAACTCATCTTCCGATAACCAAGCCTATAAAAGGTAGGTTTATCTAGATTTCCAAGACTCTCGGAGTGGAGACCCCACTTCTAGTTTCTTTTGCGCTGGAAATAGAATATAAAATTCTTCCTTTCCAGAATCAAGGAATAGAATATAAAATTCTTCCTTCCTGGTATTCGGGTTCGCTTTCACCCTAAAAGAAGACCGGGAAATAGAATATAAAATTCTTCCTTTCCCGCACCGATCTTTTCCAAAATTTATCAATCTAGGGTTCATCCTAGGAAGTTTATCTCGAATCGTAAGCAGGGATAAGTCTGCGCCTAACACGCGCTGCCGGTTTAGTCTTTTTCCGTAGAAAAAGACACCAGGGTTCGATTCTAGGGTATTCTATCCTGAAACCTAAGCAGGGATAAGTCCGCGCTTAACCCGCGCTGCCGGTTAGTTCTTAACCGTTAAAAAGAGCACCCGTTCACATATTCAACATTGTGGCAGGTTGTTATTAATAACACCAAAATCCATGCCTTACACGTATGGGGAATTTCATCCTGAATCCTAAGAAAGGATATGCCGACGCCTAACACGCGTCGCCGGTTTAGTCTTTCTTCGTAGAAAAAGACACCAGAGTTCGATTCTGGGGTATTTTATCCCGAAGCCTAAGTAGGGATAAGTCAGCGTCTAATACACGTTGCTGGGTAGCCTATGCCCGTAACAATGGCGAAGTCTACGTATTCGAAGTCGTAGCAGCGAGTCTAAAGGAGTTCATTCCGTTAGCACAACGTCACATACGGAACGGATTTAGACAATCCGCATGCTAGCCCGATTCAAACGGTAGTCGGTAAAGGCTTATCAAACCCGTTGAAGGCTGGGGGTTAGCCAAAAATCCTAAAGTCAACACCTAACACGTGTCGCCGGGTAGCCTATGCCCGTAACAATGGCGAAGTCTATGTATTCGACATCATAGCACAAAGTCTCAGAGAATTCACTCTCTTAGCACAACGTTACATGCGGAACGGATTTAGACAATCCGCATGCTAGCCCGATTCAAACGGTAATCGGTAAAGGCTTATCAAACCCGTTGATAGCTGAGGGTTTGCCAAAAATCCTATAAGTATTATGGTCAATCATTTCAAACGGAATGAGGAATCATAATAAAGATAAAGATAAAAATCAGTTTCACTAGGAGAATCAAGGCTCTTCCCGATTGCCTCACCAAGGAGAACAACGTGGGGAAAAAGGACTAATTTGTAAATTTCTAGGAAAAAGAGGACTAATTTGTAAATTTCCAAATATGCCAAAAATAGCTCACCAGCATACGAGGGAAGCACGCCATCAGCCGACGCTGCAGGGGAGCGACCTCTAGGGACACGCGACATGATGATCTGCAAAATAAATCAGGGGGTCAGATCCAGAAAAAAATTTCCCTTTTTATTGCAATTCTACCCCCCTGAAAGATGAGCTCGAGGCGCCAAATTATAATATGCAATCCCACAAATTCATATACTGAATTAAATATGAGATAAGCCAAAATTGTGGAGAATTTACTTGAAAGAAAGCTCGAGGATCCGACAAAAATCAGATCTTGAAAGAGGCTCGAACCACGTACTTGAGGGGCCTAAGAGAAATTTTTATATGGAGATTTTTGAGGGATTTATCAGTCCAAGATCCAAAGGAAGGCTAAATCTAAGACAAATATGAGGATTTGAGGGAGAAAGGATGCACGAGGGAAGAGAAAATCCAAGAAAGGGGAGGAATAGTGGCTGGCCCTAGAGAGGAGGAAAAGAAAGAGAAAAGAACTCTTTTTATAGGTGAACCAGCCTTGAACCAGACCGGACCAGGTTGAACCAGACCAGACCAGCCCAAATCAGTTCAAAAGGGGCTGAACCAGGTCAAACCAGGCTGAACCAAGCCAAACCAGACTGAACCAGACCAGACCAGGATGAACCAGTCTGAACCAGTCTTGAACCAGTCCTGAACCAGCCTTGAACCAGCCTTGAACCAGGTTGAACCAGTTTGAACCAAATTTGAACCAGAATCCAAATTGAAGCATGAACCGTAGCATCGAAACACTTCAAATCGACCGAGGGTTTAGTCCTTTGTTTATTCTGTCCTCTCCCACACATTCGGAAGGGTCGGAAGATTTTTTGAGGCCTAATTACTGCCTTTTTGGGTCATTATTAGGCCGGTTCGGCTCATTCGGACATGAAAAATACTCCAATAAGGTATACGAGTATAAACTATTTCCTATTTTTGGTTGAGAAGTTTCTGGAGGATATTTTTCTAAAAATATTCTTAAGGATAACTCACAACACTTCGCCGGACAACGCGTCGCAAATGAGACTCAACGCCAACGCATCGATGGTCAGTTCTATGTTGAACCAACAAGCATGAGCTAAAGGTCAGAAAATCAAGAATCGACTTCAAGTTCAGAATTCTGACAACGGTCAGACAATAAACGCAGCACCGGAAACCTTACAGACATTCGACAAAGCACCGAATAGCCTGAAGGATCGAAGGAATCAAGAACAGAAGCCATTCCAAAGTCCCGTTACACCGACTGAAGGTTGGGACAATCATATCCAAAGTATTCCAGACTCTTCTATAAAAGAACGAGGCTAAAATACTTTGGAGGGGGTATCTGTAGGCATATAAAACTGCCTATGGGTCCCTTAACACAGCTCGGCACGGTGATTCGACAAATCAACGAACCATCGGGTGACGTATCTAAACACGAGCGTTAGTCCATAACATCGAAGCCAAGTGACACGTAACGAAGCGGATTAACGAGGCGACGAGGCTAACGAATCGCATGCAAGCAATTGAATGCATCCATTCGCGTGCGGAATCAAGCTAACGGTTCGGTGAGTCAACGAGTCATCCAACTGTAGAACGGATTTGAACTCAATCACCGAAGCGGATTTACTGCCAAATCAAGATCCGGACACCAAATCAGAGTCCAGATCAACAATAAAACTTGGATAAACCACGAAACCATAAAACCGGACAACGGACGACACGGCGAAAACCTGGGGAAAGAGCTCGGCACTAAGCCATCTAGGCGGCTCGGTGAGCCGAGCCACCAAGTGGTGGCTCACCGAGCCACCTTGAGGTGGCTCGGTGGCCGAGCCACCTCTAGGTGGCTCGGCGGCCACCAAGGTGGCTCGGCCACGCCCCCCCAGGGTGGCCGGCCACCTGTGCCAAGGCACAGGTTTGAGTGCTTATAAATAGGCTAGAGGGGCTCATTTGTTGAGGGTTGAAATTTTTGACGGCGAAGCTCTGCTGAATTGAGATCTGAACCTTGGAGACTTGAAGCTTTGAAGACTTACTCTTTTAGATCCGGTGCTCGGCGATCGTCCATGTCAAAAGAGGCTGGAGTTCAAGAGGGATCGGATCTGAGATCTACACGATTATACTCCGGATCAAAGCTTGGCCTTTGATCCCGAGAAGGCTACTATTTCCTTGGTGAAGTAGTACCCCCCGGCTGTTATTTCCTTCGTGAGATAACACCCGTTATATCGTGTAGATCCGACCGGATCTAGATCGCGCGGTGGTCCACGGATTAACCCCGGCGCAGGCGAAGAACCCACAAAAGCGAGTGACCGTAAAACAGGAGCTCGTGATTCAATCAAGGAAAGTTGTAATTTTTATTTCTTTTTTGATCTCGTTGTAACCGGATCTTATAAAAAGACCGGATCTTTGTAATCGATGGAATCAATGAAGAAGACGATTTTTCCCGCGAACATCCCTGCTTAGGTTTCAGGATAGGATACCCCATAATCGAACTCTGGTGTCTTTTTCTACGGAGAAAGACTAAACCGGCAGCGCGTGTTAGGCGCAGACTTATACCTACTTAGGATTCGGGATAAACTTCCTAGGATGAATCCTAGATTGACAAATTCTTGGAAAAGGTTAGTGTGGGAAAGGAAGAATTTTATATTCTATTTCCCGGTCTTCTTTTAGGGTGAAGGCGAACCCGAATACAAGGAAGGAAGAATTTTATATTCTATTCCTTGATTCTGGAAAGGAAGAATTTTATATTCTATTTCCAGCGCAAAAGAAACTAGAAGTGGGATCTCCACTCCGAGAATCTGGAAGATCTAGATAAACTTACCTTTTATAGGATTGGTTATCTAATCTGAAGATGAGTTTTTCGTTTATCGAAGTGAAATTTCAACTTTGGTTGTAACCATGAGAAGGCTTAACCAAAGAGAAAAAGAAGGGAGTTCTTTCGTTTATCGAAAGGGGACTCTGAACTGAAAGTGGACCTCTTGTTCATAGAAAGAGTCAAGAGGGGAATTTGTTGGTGGTTTGGGCCAGGAAGACATTTTTGGTGGACTCACTGTCAATTAAAATTGATCAGTGAGGGATTTTGGTGGTGAAAATAATTTTGGGTTATCCTCTAGAATATTAAGTGTAATATTCTTCAAGGAACTTCCCGGTAAATGGGTTATCCTGAATGTACTAGGGATAGTACTTTTTTAGGAACTTCCTATTTATTGGTATTAATTGCCTGGCGTCCTCTTGAGTAATCAGGCGATATACGCCATTTGAGTAGACTGTGTCTATCACAAACGGTCCTTTCCATTTGGGTTCAAATTTACCTTTCTTCTTGGAGTTGAGGATTATCAGTCGGCGAGCAGCGAGGACAAAATCTCCTTCCTTGAAGCTTCTCTGTCGGACTCTTTTGTTAAAAGCCCTAGATATTCTGGCTTGATAAAACTCAATGTGTTGTTGAGCTTCCAAGCGCTTTTCATCCAACATTTCGAGTTCTTCGAGACGTTTCTGATGTTGTTTTTCTGTCGTCATCTCAGTTGCGAGAGCGATCCGAAGGGATGGGATTTGGATTTCCAATGGTAGCACAGCTTCACATCCATATACCAATGAATATGGGGTAGCTCCTGTAGGTGTGTGTATGGTGGTACGATAAACCCAGAGTGCTTCACCGAGTTTATCATCCCAGTCTCGTTTATTGGTCTTCACGAGCTTTGACAGGATCTTAATGATCGTCTTGTTAAACGCCTCAGCTAATCCATTCACAGCGGGATAATAAGCTGTTGACGAAATATCTTGAATTTTGAACTTGTCACAAAACCTGACGAAAGCGTTGCTTATGAACTGTGGACCGTTGTCATGAATGATCCGTCTTGGCACGCCGTGTCGGTATATGACATGATGTCTGATGAAATTGATGACGTTGTTCGTCTTCACCTCTCTAAGCGGAATCGCTTCAGCCCACTTTGAAAAGTAATCCGTGATTGCGAGAATAAATCGATCACCTTTGACTGAAGGGGGAAAAATAGGACTGACAATGTCCATACCCCATGTCTCGAACGGTCAAGATGTGGTTGACGTGCATAAACGCTCCGGTGGTTGGTGCATATAATTTGCATGTACTTGACATGAATCACATTCTCGGGCGTATTTGATTGCATCATGAACCATTGTTGGCCAAAAATATCTCATTCTCCTGATGCGATCATACAGTTTGGGACCGGGCTGATGCGCACCACATTCTCCTTCGTGTGCTTCCTTAAGAACTTCTTCTGCTTCTTTGTTCGAAAGGCATCGGAGTAACAAACCGTCGTACCCTCAATGGTATAATGTATGGGTCTCGGTATTATAGAAGAATCTTTGTGCTCTTCGGCGGATTGATTCCCTTTCTTTTACATCCTCTGGCAAAATACCGTATTGGACGTAGTCAATGATAGGAAAACGCCAATCTCGGGACTCAGACCCAATTTGAGTTGAATTCACCTCCTTGACGCTTATGTTTCTATCATCTTCCTCTTCAATATCCATATTATATATGGGTATGCAGAGTTGATGTGTCCTTACTATGACTAATAGTTCGGTTTCGGGAGGCTGCGCAAGTGATACCGCTAGTGCTGCCAGAGCATCCGTATAAGCGTTCTGGAGACGAGGGATGTATTCAATAAAGAATTCTTCAAAAGAATCTATCAGTTTGATGGTCTTCTGGTGGTACGGGATCAGGTCTTGCTTCCTAACTTCATACTCTCCACGGACTTGGTTGACTATCAATTGAGAATCCCCAAAAGCTTCGAGATATTCGACCCCCAGCTCCTTGGCGAAACTGAGTCCAATAAGAAGCGCGTTGTACTCGGCTACGTTATTGGAACATGGACTAGTCAGTGAATAAGCCCGAGGCATCATATGCTTCCCCGGGGAAACTAAGACGACTCCAACTCCAGAGGAAACTGTAGGACATCCCGGGGTTATTGCCCTATTAACTGCCCTCGAAGCACCATCGAAGTATAATTGCCATACTTGTTGGTGTGATGTAGTGTTAATCTCATGGGTTTCATCCGGCAAGTCATCATATACTTCTGCTGTATCCGTTGTCGGGTTTGGCGCCAAAAGATCACAAATCGCTTGTCCTTTGATCGACTTCTGCTGTTTGAAGTGCAGGTCATATTGGAAAAGAGAAGGGCCTACTTTGCTAACCACCAATTTATAGAGGCCGGTTGCATCATAAATACCCGTATTGGATTAACGTTAGAAATGACGTAAATCGTCTGTCCAACCAAGTAATGCCACATCTTTTGCATTGCGAATACCAATGCGAGGCATTCTTTCTCAATTATCGGATATCGCGACTCGGCGCCTACCAAGGTCCGACTTAGGTAATAGATTGCATGTTCGTGACCGTTATCATCGTCTTGTGCTAGTAAAGCACTTATCGAGTGGTTCATCGCCTTGAGGTAAATCAAGAACGGTTTACCTGATTGTGGTGCAACGAGAACAGGAGGATTCGTCAGATATGTTTTGATTTCTTCGAGTGCTTTTTGGCAGGCGTCGTCCCAAATAAATGACACACCTTTCTTGTTTAGCTTAGAGAATGGTTGGCACTTCCCAGAAAGATTTGAGATGAACCGTCGGATGTAAGCTAAACGCCCTTGCAATCCTCTGAGTTCTCTTAGATTTCTAGGGGGTTGCAGTTCATGTATCGCCTTCACCTTATCAGAATCGATATGTATACCTTTAGTGGTGACGACGAATCCAAGGAATTTTTCGCTGGACATTCCAAGGAAGGATTTAGTGGGGTTCATCTTCAATTGATGACTCCGCATGAGATCGAACATCGTCTTCAAGTCCTTGATGTGATCTTCTTTGTTGCGGCTTTTTACAACCAAATCATCAACGTAGCATTCAACTGTTTTCCTGAGATGTTCTTGGAAAATCTTAGTCATTGCTCGCTGGTACGTGGTGCCTGCATTCTTTAGACCGAAGGCATCACCGTGTAGCAAAAGACACCAAGGGGCGTTCTGAACGCTGTATGCTTCTCGTCATCTGGGTGCATTTTGATTTGGTTATATCCTAAAAAGCCATCCATAAAAGACATTCTCTCAAACCCGCACGTATTGTCGATAATGACATCTGTGATTGGGAGAGGAAAGTCATCTTTTGGACATGCCGTATTCAGGTCCCTGAAGTCGATGCAAATCCTGATTTTACCGTTCTTCTTCATGACTGAAACAATATTGGCTAGCCAGTCTGGATGTTGCTCCTCTCGGATAAATCCTGATTCGATCAACGTGAAGACGTCAATATATTCCCTGATGAGAGCAATTAATTCCTCCTTCTCATTTGAGGGAAGACTATCGCTGATGAATATAGGCTTTGGGTTGGCCTCGTCGCCCATGTTAATTTGGACTATTTTATCTTCAGTGGGGGGTTCTCTCTGTTCAAACCTATCACCATACTGCATGTTCAGGTGATGAACCCATGGGTCTTCCCATGTTGGCATTTGATCGTCGTTCTCCATTATGTACGGATCAGCTGTAACCATGTTCGTCATTAGGGCTTTGAATACTTCCCCCAGACTTGTATCAGAATCCCATTCCGAGGAATCTGATAGGTACCCATCTTTGTATTGCTCAGATGATTGGTTATTGATTAACCAGCAACATTCGTCTTCTGAAGAAGAGACATACCCTAATCCTCGTCTGAATTTATAATAATCATCCGGTTTCCCTTTTGGTACATATGCCGCTTTGGCTAGAATACGGGGACCTCGATCGAAGTATAAACCTTCTCCGAGTGTGAAATCATATCCCTGTTTTTCCATGAGCTTGCACGCTTCCGGACTATACTTAGATAAATGCAGACCAGGTTTGTCATCATTCTCATCTTCCCTTAAGAAATGATATGGTAATGGAAAACCCTCTCCTTTACCGTAAATCACTTCTCTTTCGCCTCCTATTTTGGTAGGGATGACCAGGGTTGTTCCGAAAGAATGCTGGAGGCGTTTCTTTGCTATATAGGACGATCGAAGCGGCGCATATAAATCGGGATTATCATACAATTCTTTTATCACATCATCAAGAGACAGTGAGTACTCTAAATCGTTATTTATTTCATTATTGGAAAGTTGCCAGTTACAACTGCCATCTGACGATTGTTCATTGTCAAGGTTGATTACAAAGGGTACAATGTCGTTTAAAACATAACCTCCATTGTAATCAAGTCCAGCTTTGATATCAGCTTCTTCTCCGCTGTTCGTGCCATGGGCCGATGATTCAGTATTGGATTCGTTACCATAAAGGAGAGAATCAGTGAAATAATTCTCATACCCTTTGAATGGTTGCTTATCCGTGACCACCGTCCTAACCTTATTATCAGTGTCGACATATTTCAAACACTGATGGAGAGTGGAGGGGATTATAACGTTACTATGGATCCAAAGTCGGCCCAATAGTAAGTTATATGAAGTCTCGGCATCGATCACATAACATGTGACTTCCGTCTTCAAATCACCCATTTGACATTTTATCCGGATCTTACCCAAGGGTCTTGACCCGCTAGTATTGAATCCATAGATAACAGTGCCTGTGGATGCCAACTTACTAACTGGAATGTCGAGGCTATGCATCAAGCGAAGCGGCATAATACTCACAGCGGAACCCGGATCCACTTGGATTCGGTTGACTTCGCTGGAGCCAATGTACCCAATGAAATATAGGGGTCGATCATGGTTCGAATTCTTCATCTGCATGTCTTCTTTGGTGAAGGTAATGCAGGGAAGGTTTTTAGCCGCTATATTGTAGTGTTGAATTAACGGTTCTGGCTCTTTAGGTACTGGCTTGATCTGAGTAAGAAACACTTCTGAATTGGCCAAGGCTTCTTGCAAGGCTTCCCTGGTTTCTTTAGACAACTGTAGCAACTCATACAATGTTATCCGTGCTGGAATGTTAGCTAGTTGAGCCATAATATCGAAGATGTGCGGAGTGTTCGAGCTTTCCAGTTTATCTCTTCCAATCGGACGATCGAAGCGAGACTGCTTCGGATTCCGAACCTCCTGGGGGTTCTTTTCTTTCTGTTTATTAATCGGCTGTCGTCAAGTTTCTTCAACCGGTCTAGGAGTCGTAATCACACCCAGCTCCGTGAGAGTTCTGGCTGGTCCCAACTTAGTCACCCCCTGCTCAGCTGACTGATCACTAGGTGATGGATAGTTGAAGTGATACTGATTTCCGCTTCTAGTGGCAAAGACTTCTTGTTCTTCTTCAGAGAGCGGGAAGGTAGGAGCTTCATTACCATCCTCTTCGAAGATCGCGGAGGTAGCATTGCAAGGCTTGCCTTTACCCTTTCTGGTCGAGGAAGTCGCCCACTGATCATCTTCAATAAGATCAGGATGGACCCAGAGGATTTCGCCGTTTGGGGCTGTGTGTGGCACAAGTCCTTTTTGACGTTGTCCATATGGGTCATCATTCACCATCTTCATTCCTACTTTGGTGATGCGTTCTGGTTCAAACCATGCCGTGGGCACTGATCCAAAACTAATTGATATTGCATTTGCTCCGACATTCTTGGGCGGCTTCGGGGTTATGACGCCTACATCAATTAACGCCTGGATCTTATCCTTGAGATGGTAGCATGACTTTGTAGGGTGATGGACCGCTCTATGGTATGTGCAATACTTCGGATCCGTCACTTTGCTAATGTTCGCGAGAAAAATTGCTTTCTTCGATTCCATTGATTACTTTGTGAACAGTTTATCGGTTACAAAGATTCGGTCTTTTTATAAGACCCGGTTACAATAAAATCAAAAGAAAATGAAAATTACAACTTTCCTTATTTGTCGAACAAATCGCTAGATCCTGTTTTGCGGTCTCTCGCTTGTGTGGGTTCTTCGCCTGCGCCAGGGTTAATCCGTGGACCACCGCACGATCTTGATCCGGTCGGATCTAAACGGTATAGCGGGTGTTATCTCACGAAGGAAATAACAGCCGAGGGTACTATTTCACCAAGGAAATAATAGCCTTCTCGGGATCAAAAACCAAGTTTTGATCCGGATCTCTCTCTCGAACTCCTGCCTTTTCTGACGTGGATGCTCGCCAAGAACCAGATCTGAAAATGTCCAAGTCTTCAAAGCTTCAAAACTCCAAGATTCAGTTCTCAATCCGGCAGAGTTTCGGCTCCAAAAGTTCCAACCCCTCAACAATGAGCCCCCCCTAGCCTATTTATAGGCACTCAGATCTGTGCCTTGGCACAGGTGGCCGGCCACCTTGGTGACTCGGTTTTGGCCGAGTCCTCCAAATGTTGGTTTTCGATGTTTTTCGGTTTCGCTGTTGATTTGGACTCTGATTTGTTGATCTGAATCCTGATTTGGCAGTAAACCTGCTTCGGTGTTTGAGTTCAAATCCGTTCTATGGTTGGATGACTCATTGACTCACCGAACTGTTAGCTTGATTCCGCATGCGAGTGGATGTATTCCATTATTTGCGTACGGTTCGTTAGCCTCGTCGCCTCGTTGATCCGCTTCGTCGCTTGTCTTTTGGCTTTGGTATTATGGACTAACGATCGTGTTTGGATATGTCGCCCGATGGTTCGTTGGTTTGTCGAATCACCGTGCTGAGCTGTGCTAAGGGACCCATAGGCAGTTTTATACGCCTACAGATACCCCCTCCAAAGTATTTCAGCCTCGTTTTTTATAGAAGAGTCTGAAATACTTTGGAATATGATTGTCCAGCGGACCTTCAGTCCCCGCTGGTGTAACGGGCACGCTGGAATGGTTCGTGTTTTCTTTGATCTTCAATCTTCAGGCTATTCGGGTGCTTCGTCGAAATGTCTGTAAGGTTTCCGGTGCTGACATTTATTGTCCTGACAGTGTTGTCGAGGAATTTTCGAACTTGAATGATTCCTGTTTTCTGATCTTTAGCTTGTGTTGTTGGTTCAACATAGACTGACATCGATTGTTGGCGTTGAGTTCCAATTTGCGAGCGTCTTTTGTCCGACAAGTGTTGTTGAGTTATTCCTTAAGAATATTTTTAGAAAATTATTCTCGAGGAAACTTGTCAACCAAAAATAGGAAATAGTTTATATCGTATACCTTATTGGAGTATATTTTCAAGTCGATGAGCCGAAGCCGGCCTAAATAATGACCCAAAAGCAGGTATTAGGCTCAAAAAATCTTCCGACGCCTTCGAATGTGTGGGAGGAAAGAATAACAAAAGGACCTGAACTCGTCGGGTCGATTTTGAAGTTGTTTCGCATGCTAGTTCAGTTGCAATTTGAATTCTGCGTTCAATGCTGGTTCAAACTGGTTTCAACCCTGCGTTCAAGACTGGTTCAACCTGGTTCAAGGCTGGTTCAGGACTGGTTCAACCTGGTTCGGACTGGTTCAACCTGGTTTCAAGGCTGGCTTAAGATGTTCACCATATAGAAAAAAAAAGAGGCTCTTTCTCTCCTTCTAGCCCCCCCCCCCTTGTCTCTTTTTTGCTTTTCTCTTCCCTCGTGCATCTTTTCTCCCTCAAATCTTCATATTTGTCTTAGATCTATCCTTCCTTTTGATCTTAGACTGAAAAATCCTTCAAAAATCTTCATATAAAAATTTCTCTCAGACCCCTCGAGCACGTGGTTCAAGCCTCTTTCAAGCTCTAATTTTTTTGTCGGATCCTCGAGCTTTTCCTCAGGTAAATCCTCTATAATTTTGGCATATTTCATGTTTAATTTAGTACATGAATTTGTGGGATTGCATTGAAGGAAATCGTGCTATGTCTACATGCATAATACACAACGGAAGACATGTATGAAATCTAACATGATCCTTATTATTAAGTGAGCATACAAGAGTTAGAAAGTCATACTTTCGTAGCGTGATTCGATGGAAGATCGAATAACCCCTAGCTCTTGCTCCTTGTAGTAGAAAATCTCCTTGTAGTGGATCTCCAAGTCTTCAAGTGAGCTTGATAAAATGGAAGTCTTCTTAAGACACAAGGCAAGATATCCACCCCGGGGTTCTTAAAATCCTACTACTTCCTCTTACTCAAAGATTGCTAAAGTTTAGTAAGAGGAGAGCTCTCTTTTATTCTCTTATGGAAAAAACACTTAGCCAATTTTTCATTAACCTTTCCATAAGAAAAAAGAGCTCATATTTATAGAGTGAAATGTGTTCATGATATGAATGACTCATCCTATGAGTCATGCAATGAATCATCAAAAATTAATGATTAATCAAGTGAGTCATGCAATGAATCATCTTATGAATCATTATATTTTAAAACCATGTGCTAATAAACCATGTGCTCAAACCATACCACTAAGTGACTCATCTCATGACTCATTATACATGGTATGTGTATTTCATAAATGAGAATACCAAATTATTATCACTAATACAGTATTTCATAAATACGGTATATAGTATTATTCCAATCTTTAACTAATTAGTCACTATATGACCAAATAAATCAAGAGTTGACCAAAAGTCAACTGTTGACCAAAAAGTCAACTAGTTGACTAAAAGTTAACTTTATGGGAAAAATACTGGAATTCATTTCCTAAGCACATAGCATTCCGATTTTACCGATATACATAACCGTTTATGTGTATCCGGAAGAAATCATATATGCGTATCAATCATACGCATCACTCCATAAATTGTGTTTCATAGGATTCAAGTACGCGCTTGGTGTGACTCTAGGGCCCAACTTAAAAAACTCGGTAGTGGATCATATCCATAAGTACAACAGAGGTGCTAGCTACACATGAAGACCACCCGGGTATAAGTTGTGATAAAGGTCTGCAAGATGCTTATCCAATTTTATCAGGACCACTCAATGATAATACCGTACAGTCCGGTCTCTTCGTCAAACCATGTCAAACTATTGAGCCTAGGGTATGGCAAACTGTCAAACCCTAATAGCTTGATTAGTGTTTATTGATATTAAACTCATAACCTATAAGATCAAACTGACACTCAGTTTATCTTATTCACCTTGGCCAAGGATTTCCAGGCTATAGTTATATCAAACAATCTTATGACATCAACCCCTATACTGGGAGAGACGAATCCCTTCTTGGCATCTCAATATCTACTTATGTCTCGGGATGTACCCAACAAGAACCGTTATGCACAATTCAATAAGAACTGTGGTTAGGTAAAAGTCTAAATACATCTTTACTGACATATAAGATATTGCACTCATGCCTCAGGTCAAGAGACTACTATGTACTATATCACTTGAGAACTTCTATTTGACAGTTAAGTATATTACCAACTAGATGTTCTCGGCGAGTCGTTCAGTCAACTCATTCACTAATGAGTCACCTGACCAATCAACCGCAGAACCGGAAAACGGGCACAAAGAGGCAAAACGACAAACACCTAGGTGGCCGGCCACACTGTGCCCAAGGCACAGTGAGGGTAGCCTATAAATAGGCCACCCCCTTGTTCATTTGAGAGGGTTGGAAATTTTGGAGAGAGGCGAAGCCCTGCTGGATTGGAGACTCGGAACTTAACAAGATTCAAGCTTTGGGACTTCGAGGACTTGCACATCCAGATCTGGTGCTCGACGATCATCAACGCCAAATAAGGCAGGAGTTCGAGAGGACCGGATCTCAGATCTACGCAGACGTACTCCGGATCTAAGCTTGGTCTTAGATCCCGAGATTTGGACGATTGTTTCCTTGGTGAAACAATCTTCCCCGGCTATTATTTCCTTGGTGAAATAATACCCGTTGTACTGCGTAGATCCGACCGGATCTAGATCTCGCGGTGGTCCACGGCAAACAACCCCGGCGCAGGCAAAGAACCCACCAAGCGAGCGACCGCAAAACAGGAGCTCGCGATTCGTTCGACACAAAAGGAGAAAAGTTGTAATCTTTGTTTATTTTTATTTGATTTTCGTTGTAACCGGATCTTATAAAAAGACCGGATCTTTTGTAACTCAAAAAGTTGTAACTCAAGATGACAATGGAATCAATAACAAAGAAAGACACGAATTTTCCAGCGAACAATTGATTGTGCACTTGTAATTTTTGGGTATATGTTTATGCCTCATCAGTTGGGGATTTCAAAAAGCTATTCGACCACCTGTCAAATATGAACCCTCGTGCGAAATTTTCCCTACTGAATCTTGTGTTAAGACAATAGAAAGAAGAAATCACAGCAAATTAAAATTACAAGAAAAAAGGAGAACACTAAGTTTTACCAATGTTTGAAAACTTGCCTACGTTCTCGGCAGCCACACAAATAATTTCTTTTATATCAAAGAAGATTACAAACTTGCAAAGGAAAGATCTCAAACTTGAGATCTCTCAAAAGAGAAGCAACAGAAACTATCTGTTCTTCTTTCAAGGCGTGAGATTTTCCAGCAGGAAAAATCTCCTCTCAAAAATCACTACAGGAACTCTCCTTAAATAGATGAGTTTTCCTCTGAAAACTCATGCTCAAAATCATTGTGGAGAAGACCCTTCTCAAAGCCGCCGCCAAGCTCTACGATAAAAATCGCCTTGAGAAAAATCTCCACCCAAATTTCTTGTGCTCTGGGTTTCCCTTTTATAGAGAAACCCTAGCCAGCTAGCAATAGGCTGTCGCCAACCTCGCCTATAGCTCGCGTCGACCTTGCTTGTGGAGTTGCGTCAACCTCGCCTACGCTCGACTTCGAGCTCGCCTGTCAGCGTCGAGCTTGCCAGCGCCTCGTCGTCGATCTCGCCTGTAGCTGGATCGCTCGAGCTCATCTGCTTCAGATCTCGCCTGGAGGAGCTCAGCTCACCTGAAGAAGATCGCCTGCAATGGATTTGAGGTCACCTGTAGCCAGCCTCGCTTGAACCCGTCGCTGACAGGTTCGGGTCTACACTCATTTTTCAACAATCTCCTACTTGGAGACCAAACTGTCGTCAGCAAGCTCTCTCTTAACAAACATCTTCTCTTGTGTGGCTCTAACCCTCATCTCTTATGCATGATGGCTAACTAAAATTGCGCACAACTCCAGTTTCTGAATGGTGACTGCCTTAGTCAACATATCTACAGGATTTTGGCTCCCTAAAATATTCTCCAACTGTAACTTCCCGTCGTCAAACATTGAGCGTATGAAATGATAACGTAACTCGACGTGCTTCATTCTGGCATAAAATATTGGGTTCTTGGTAAGGTGTATAGCACTTTGGCTATCATAATAAAGAACATCGTTTCCCTTCTTTAGACCCAACTCTTCCAGGCTCCAGATTAACCAAATTATTTTCTTGCTCGCCTTGGTCACTGAGACATACTTTGCCTCAGTTGTGGATAACGTCACAATCTTCTATAAACGTGAGACCTAGCTCACTACTATCCACCCTAAGGTATAAACATACCCCGTGGTGCTTCGCCTTGTATCATGATCATCAGCGAAATCTACATCCACGTATCCTTGCAGTACCAACTCCTTTCTCCCAAAACACAGTGGCATATTCGTAGTCCCTCTCAGATATCACAATATCCACTTCACACCTCCCAATGCTGCTTTCCTAGGTTGCTTACAAATATGCTCACAAACTCCCACTGCATGGGCAATAGTCGGCCTTGTGCAAACCATTGCGTATATCAGACTACCAATGACTAATGAATAAAGAACCTTTCTCATGTGCTCCTTCTCTGCATCAGTCTTAGGTGATTGTTCTTTAGATAACTTGATCTGGCTTCCAAGGGGCGTGCTAAAAACCTTAGCATTCTGCATATTGCATCTGTAAAGTACTTTCTTAATGTATTCAGACTGACTCAACTTCAACGTCCCCTCAGCCGTATCCCGGTTGATTCGCATCTCAAGAATGTGCTTCGCTGCACCCAAATCCTTCATGGTAAACTCCTTTGCTAACTATTTCTTCAACTTGTTTATCTCCTGCAAACACGGTCCAGCAACTAACATGTCATCAACATACAACAATAACACGATATAGCTAGACTCGAACCTCTTGAAGTAACAACAATGATCTAAATTGTATCTGCCATAGCCATTGCTCTGTATGAAGTTATCAAACTTCTTATACCACTATCTTGGGGCCTGTTTCCAACCGTATAAGCTCTTCCTTATCCTACACACAATCTCTTCTTTAGCCTACACACCATCTCTTCCTTTCCTTCCTCAATAAAGCCAACAGGTTGCTTTATGTAGATTTCTTCATTCAAGTCACCATAAAAAAAGATAGTTTTTATATCTAACTACTCAATGTAGAGATTTTCAGCAGCTACCAAGCTCAGCACCACCCTGATGGTTATGAGCTTCACAATAGGGGAAAATATCTCTGTATAATCCACTCTTTCTCACTGTTGAAACCCCTTCACGACTAATCTGGCCATGTATCTCTTCCTTCCATCACTCTCCTGCTTGACCAGATATACCTACTTGTTATGTAAGGCTTTATTCTGTGCAGGTAGCAGGGCTAACTCCCATGTCTCGTTAGAATAGAGAGAGTCCATCTCTTCTTACATTGTATGCTCTACTGTTGAGATTCGCTCACTTGCACAGCCTCCTCATAGCATTTTGGTTCTCCGCTATCTGTCAAAAGTAGGTAATCTAGTGATGAGAGATACTTGGGATTCGGTTTGGGTACCCTGGATGACCTCCTAAGCTCCTCGCCCTGGGTAGTCGGTTCTGCACCTGGAGTCTCCTTCGTTTTTCAGTCAGAATTGACATTGTCTCCCCCATTTGGAAGTTCCTCCAAATCTATGTACTCAGATGTGTCTGTATCCATAGTGCTGCTCCCACAGGTTTGGCCAGCCTTGGCATTATCCCTATCCTTGTATATTGCTTCCTCATTGAATATGACGTCTTGGCTCCTGATGATTTTCCTATTCTTCTCATCCCAAAGATGATACCCTACCTCAACAATACCATACCCAATAAATATACATTTTAGTGACTTAGCTTCTAACATGTCTCTGCCATGATCACTGATGTGGACATATGACACACAACCAAAGACACTCAAGTGTGAGAGATTAATCTTCTTTCCACTCCAAACCTCTTACGGATTCCCAAAGTTTAATGGAACTGATGACCCATGATTTATCAGGTACACTATTGTATGCACCGCGTCCGCCCAAAAAGTTTTTGGTAGACCTGCATGTAGACACATTCTCCTCGCACGCTCTGTCAGTGTTCTATTCATTCTTTCTACTACGCATTTCTGTTGCAGTGTCCCTAGAATAGTCCTCTCCAAACGAATCCCGTTCAAAGCATAGAACTTCTTGAATTCCTCTAGCTCATTCTCCACCATTGTCTGATCTCAGACACTTCACTTTCAGATCTGTCTCATTCTCCATCATGGCTTTCCACTTCTTGAAGATGCTAAACACCTCTGACTTTTGTTTCATGAAGTATACCCACACCTTCATCGAGTGATCGTCGATAAAGGTGACGTAGTACGCCGAACCGCTAAAAGAAGACACGCTAGCTGGACCCCATACATCTGTATGAACAAGCTTTAGCTTGTGATCTTTAGGTTGTCTTCCACCCTTTAAAAAACTAACTCTTTTATGCTTCCCGAAGATGCAGTCTTTACAAACACCAACTTTCACTAAATCGATACCGGTTAGCTTCCCTTCTGAGTGTAGAATCTTTATACCCTTCTCACTTATGTGTCCCAGCCTATTGTGCCATAGATCTGCACTCTCATTGCCTGTTGCAATTACGAGGGTGTCACTCATATGTGAAGTTAAGTAGAGGGTACCGATCTTGTTGCCACGTGCAACCACCATTGTATCATTGGAGATGTTTCACAAATCTCTGGTGAATGTTATAACATAGCCTTCTGCTCCAAGCTGGCCAACCAAAATAAGATTCCTCTTCAGCTTCAGTACGTGTCTAACATTTTTCAGAGACCATTTGAACCCTTCAACTGTATTTGCACATCAATTCTTCCAATGACACTACATGGTTCATTATCCCCCAAGTATACTTTCCCAAAGTCCCCTACTACATAGTTTTGAAAGAGCTTCCTATTAGCAGTGATGTGGAAAGAGGCTTCCGAATCAATGACCCATGAATTGGAATCGCTATCCATAGCGAGAATCAATGCATCTTAGACAATATGAGCCTCCTGCTCATTTTTGTCCTTCTTCGGTGCTTTACAAGTAGAAGACATGTTGCCCTCTTGGCCGCAGTTCTAACATTTACCTGTGATAGGTCTCACCTTCGAGTTTGACCTCTTCTTCTTTGACTTTGATCGATTCCCCTTATTATGGCTTCTGCCTCTCTGCTTGAGACTTAGGGCTAAAACTGAACCTTCTGATTCATTCGATTTTCTTCTAACCTCTTCGGATAGAATCATAGCTATCATATCGTTTAGCTTTAACTTCTCCTTCCTCGCCGAGTTATTGATTGCGGTCACGCAACCTGCCCAACTATCCGGCAACTGTGATAGTATCAACAGAGCCCGCACTTTGTCATCAAATGTGATGTTGACTGAGATGAGTTGATCAACAATTGTGTTGAACTCGCTGAGATGCATCCTGAAGGAATATCATTCTGCCATATTGAGGTTGAATAGAATTTTGACTAGATGCACCTTATTTGTGGCTGATGGTTGCTCGTATATTATTGCGAGCACTTCCATAAGCTCCACCATTATCTTCTCCTTTAATATATTGTATGCTATAGATTTTGCGAGGGCCAATCGGACCTAGCCCAGGGCTATTCTATCCAATATTTCTCAGTCCTCGTCGGATTCCTATTTATTCTTTCCTTTTGCTTTACTTATCAACAAATAATAAAGATCCATCTGGTACAGATAGTCCTCCATCTGTGACTTCTAGTAGGCGAAGTCTGATCCATCAAACTTCTTAATTTTAGATTTGCCTTCTTCTGCCATTTCTTACACACACAGATCTGAACAAGGGCTCTGATACAAATTGTTAGGGATTTCAAGCTATTCAACCACCTGTCAAATATGAACCATCGTGCGGGATTTTCCCTATCGGATCTTGTGTTAAGACAATAGAAAGAAGAAATCACAGCAAATTAAAAGTGTAAGAAAAAAGGAGAACATCGAGTTTTAACGAGGTTCGGCAACTTGCCTACATCCTCAGAAACCATACAAATAATTTTTTTATATTAAAGAATATTACAAACTTGCAAAGGAAAGATCTCAAACTTGAGATCTCTCAAAACAGAAGCAACATAAACTATCTGTTCTTCTTTCAAGGCGTGAGATTTTCCAACAGGAAAAATCTCCTCTCAAAAATTACTATAGGCACTCTCTTTAAATAGACGAATTTTCCTCTGAAAACTCGTGCTCAAAGTCGATGTGGAGAAGACCCTTCTCAAAGCCGCCACCAAACTCTCAGATAAAAATTGCCTTGAGAAAAATCCCCACCCCAATTTCTTGTGCTCTGGGTTTCCCTTGTTAGATAGCATGTTCCTAATATGTATCCTAATTTTTTTTGGTAATAGGTTATTAGGATTCTTAATCTGTTTTGGTAACAGGATTCCAAATCTATTTTGGTAACATGTTATTAGGATTTCTTATCTGTTTTGTTTTTGGTTTTACAATTCCTAGTATGTTTTTGATTTTAGGATTTCTATATATATGGAAAAATTGGAAGAGAGAATTGAGCAGTGAATTAGGGATATTTACAGCACAGAAAAGATGTATTTTCTAAGCTATTGGTTAGGGTTTTATTTAGAGAAAATTAGAGATTTGTTGGTGAGATTAATTGGTGAGTTCGAGTGATTTATAATCTCAGTTTATGCTCTTTTTCTCTATTAGTAAAAAACCCCATCCCTTTTTTACCCTGTGGACGTAGGCAACTTGCCGAACCACGTTAAAATTGGTTGTTTAAGTTTGTGCCGTTATTTTTGCATTGTTTGGCCTTCTCTCGGCATTTATTTTATTTGGTTTCTCCAAGCACATCGGTTTGGCTTTGGCTTTCCCGCGCATAACAAGTAGTATTAGAGCTCGGTATACGCTTGGGCTATTTGGAGGAGTAGATCATTTTGGAGGCTCGTCTAGGGCTTCGTTTGGTGATAAATGTGAGATCTTTTTGGTAAAGATTCTATCTTTTTTAATTTTGGATCTATTTTTTATTTGTTCCGCTTTAGTTTGTTGTACTTTGAGAAAGATGGTCGAGAAAGAAGGAGTTGTGGAGGGTACTTCCGACGTGAAGACCATCTAAAGTTCGAATATCCACTCTATGAAAATAGATGTGGAGAAGTTTAATGACACAAATAATTTTGGTCTTTGGAGATGTGAAGTCTTGGATGATTTGGAGGATACTTTGGTGTTGGACCGGAAACCGGACGACATTGAGGAGAAGGTTTGGAAGAAGATGAATCGAACGGTGTGAAGTGCGATTATGTCTTATTTAACTCAAGATTTGAAATATGATGTGATCAATGAGACTTCGGCTAAGAAGATTTGAGAGATCCTAGAGGGCAAGTATTTGACAAAGAGTGTAGAAAACCGTTTGCATTTAAAGACGAGGCTTTATCGCTTCCAATTGAAGAAAGAAACCTCCATTGGTGATCACATGAACCACTACACGAAGCTTCTTGCAGATTTAATGAATGTAGATATGATGATTTAAGATGAGGACAAGGCATTGTTATTGTTGAGTTCCTTGCCCGACGAGAAATATGAGACATTCGTTCTTACTCTTATTAATGGAAAGACATCTCTTTTGTATAGTGAGGTCATCGTTGTACTTGCGAATTATCAGCTTCGAAAGAAGGATAATGAGACTTCAGTTGAACCAGTAGCAGGGGCATTGGTCGCAAGAGCAAAGAGTCCAAACCAATATAGGAGGTCATAGTCTAAAGGGGTACATCCTCGAGTTCGTAGGTGATGTGGCATAAACATGTACCAAAAATATTACAAGTGCACAACCGTGTTAAGTTATAGTATAAAGATATTGATCCACGAGAGAGGTGTTTTATAGGAGAAAATATAAAATTAGTTCTTATGTTGTGTGCGTGACAAATAGGATTGATGAGTGAATGTGATTGTGGAGAGATGAAAATGATTGTGTAAATGAATATATTTGAGAGTGGAAGTGATAATATAAATGTGAACAACAAGGCAAGAAGGAAAAATCAAAAATAAATAAAAATCAAGAATGTAAAGATAGCGGATTCAATTAAAGATATGGGTAATCTAGAATTGAATCCACTTCTTAGCAAAAGGTGATTCCCTAGAGGGTTCTAGCCTAAAGGCGAATCAAAAAAAAAATGAACAAAAAGAAAAACTAAACCCAAGAGGGTTCTAGCCTCAAGGTGAATAGTATAAGAAATTAAAATCTAACTACAAAATAAATTATAAAATCTAAACTACAAAATAAATTATAAGAATTAAATACAAGAAAATAAATCTACTCTATAAGAATGAAATAAATCTAATATATAAGCATGAAATAAATCTAAGGCAAGGAGGTTTAGCCTTTTGGCTATTTAAACAAGAAACTAAAATCTAATTACAAGCATAAAAATAAATCTAAACTAATAAGTAATAAAAAAGAAATAAGAAAAACAAACCTTCAAATTAATCTCCATCTTCATCTTCATCTTCATCATCCAACAAAGAAAAGAAGAGAAAAACTTAAAGTGATAAAAAAATTATTTTATTAATTATAACAAAAAGTTATAAATTTGGAAGGCCTTCTCAATTAAGAGTAGCCCTCCTCTCCAAAAGGAGTTACAAAAATTTCCACACCTCTAATCCCTCACTCTCTACCCCTATTTATAGTAAACATTAGTGAACGAGAGCCCTTGGATCGAAATCTTATCCAAAAATCATGAATTTCAGCCTTAGATTCGTAACAGAATGACGATGGCATCGATACGGGCATCGATGCCCAGTGTGCTGCAATTGCATTCCGCAGCTTCTTCTTTTTTTATCCTTTGGGCTTGGGCTTCTTTGGCATTTCTTCTTCTTTTGGGCTTTCATGCTTGAGTTTTTCATTTAATTAGTGGGCTTTGTTGAGAGAAGAGATATTAGGCTTTTATTTTTGATTAACCTGCAATTAAAGATAAAAATAATTATTAGTGATAAATTTATTCATATAAACTAGATAATGAGGGTATAAAATTATAATAAAATATGATTATCAAATACCCCCACACCTAAACTTTTGCTAGTCCTCTAGCAAAAAAATAAAAGAAAACCTAACTCACTTTCACAGGAATCGCGGTTGTATTTAGCGCATACAATAAGTCTTTAAAACCCCTAGGTTACTCTAGTGGACGAGTTGTAGTCTCGTGAGGGTTTGCAGTGAATATACCCATAAAATTCGGTCATCTTGCCAAATTAAATAAGTTAGTAAATAACTAAATTTACTTGATAATTGAAGCTAGTTATTACTCAAGAAAATATTTTTATACATAACTCTAAGGTAAATTTCCTAGAAAATCTTCTCATTATAGCAATACAAAACCAAGCCAAACTTAAAAATTTAATTTAAAAGTTTTCAAAAGAACATGCTAAGTCTTTGTTTAAAATAATATTCAAGTTGCTTGATCAAAAATATTTTCCAAGACCATATATATAAATATAACTATATATAAAACATTTATTAGTATTTTTTTTAATTTTTTTAACTCTTTCTTCCTTGGTGATTTTTTTTCTATTTTAACGGGCTTTCTAAGTGACCATTTAACGAGTTTTGGGCCAATGGATCCAAACCCAATTGGGCTTAGGTCATTAAGTATGAAAATACTCCTTAGGCTTAATTACTCGGTCAGCTTAGGCTTTATAAGATAGAATCACCTTGAATTTAAGAGTTTTTTTTTCTTTTGGAGCCCATTTTTCACACTCTTCTTTTGTAATAAATTTTTTATATGTATATGTATATATATTCTGAAAAATATATAAGTCAAGACACTTTGAAAAATTATTTTTAACTTTAAGCTAAGCATGCATAAATTTCATTATTTTAAATAAAAATCTAAGTTAAGGCTTAAGTGAAGTATACTACTTTGAAAATCATTTCTTAAGAAATTTATTTAGAGTTATCATAAAAGGTAAACTTGAGTAAATAACAAACTAGAGATTAGAAAATTTAAAATTTATCAAATAAATCAATTATTACATAACTCTATCAATTTAGCAAGTGACGATATTTTTATAATTTTTTAAGGAGAATGAAAAAAAATGACAAAAATACAACTAAAAATGTAAAATAAAGAGAAAAAATAACTAATTCCCACCCTCACACCTAAATTTTGCATTGTCCTCAATGCAACTCTATGATGCACAAAGTAAAGCAGATAAGAAGCGAAATACTTATATTTGATCAGCTGATAAAAATCTATAATTACCTTTGGTCTGAGGAGGATGGAATCAAAATTTTATTATTCTCTTCTTTTTTTTCTTTTTTCTGTTTTTTTCTTTTTCTTTTTCCTTTGCAACTGAACAAGAAACTCTCAAATGAGAGAACAATAAATTCTTTTTATTATTCTGAATCAAATAAAACAAATAATGCAGAATGAAGTGTTCAACACGAAGAGCTCATATTCTACATTGAATCCTACCTTATTATGAAGTGTTCAACACGAAGAGCTCATATTCTACATTGAATCCTACCTTATTGTTGAAAATTCTTCCCCGGATTTTAAATAAATTCAGAAATCCTACCTTATTGTTGAAAATTCTTCCCCGGATTTTAAATAAATTCAGAATGATATAATCAATAATGTGAAATTTCAAGCATTTTAGGGTGTTCAATAATTCTTGCAACAAAGTAAGGTAGGTATTATTGGTATCATGCATTTTACATTTCTTAATGAACTTAGACTCTTGTACTGTGAAGTTTGTTTTCTAACAACCAATTCTTCTGTAGAGTTCTGAAAATTTGGTTGTTGATTATTCTCCAAGAATCTTAGTTTATCAAGAAAGAGTTCTTCAAAATTTAATTCAAAGCAGCAAATGTTTAACACAGTTTTATTATTCTCAAGGACCTGATCTGCTTCTTCTAAAAACTCAAACTCTTCATCAAAAATTTCCTCAAAACTCAAATCAGACTCTTCTTCTTCTTCTTCTTCTTCTTCTGATCTTTCTTGAATATAATTTATTTCTAGAGGATGATTATTTGGCTGGTCTCCTGGATTAAAAATGTTTAGATCAGCAGTTAAATTCCCAAAGGACAACTTTATTTGACCAGTTCTACAGTTGATGAGAGCATTAGAAGTGGCTAAAAAAGATTGTCCTAAGATGACAGGTGTCTGTCCTTTGGGATTGGAAACAGACTGTGTTTCTAAGACTACAAAATTTACTTGAAAAATAAAATTTAATCAGAACATCCTCTAACTCACTCATAAGGACCTTAATAAATCTATCAGCCAACTATAAGGTGCATCTGGTTGGGTTCAGTACATCTAGACCCAATTGCTGGTAGACTGAATATGGAAGCAAATTAACACTAGCCCTTAAGTCTAAAAGCGCCTTATCAATGTGAGTATTACCAATGATACATGAAATAATGGGGGAACCTGGATCTTTACGTTTCAAATGTATGGGATTTGATAGCATTTCACTAATATTGGCGGCTAAAAAGACTTTCTTTGGAACATTTATTCTCCTCTTCTTAGTGCATAATTCTTTTAAAAATTTAGCATAAGATGAAACTTGTGAGGCAGACTACTGAGAAGGTAGCATTGATCAGAGATAGAATTTTAGCCGCTCAGAGTCGACAAAAGAGCTATGCAGATAATAGACGAAGACCCTTGGAGTTTCAGGTTGGAGATTCAGTTATGCTGAAGGTATCGCCTATGAAAGGTATTCAACGATCCGGGAGACGGGGAAAGCTTACACCGAGGTATATTGGACCCTTCCGGATTTTGGAGCGCATTGGAGATGTGTCATACAGACTAGATCTTCCAGCATCGATGTCTAGTATCCACAATGTATTTTATGTTTCTATGCTCAAGAAACACTTGTATGATGAGGAGTAGCAGCGAGTATTGGATGCACCAGAGATTGAACTTCTAGAGGATTTGACTACTATTGAGCTTCCAGTTTTTGGATGCACCAGAGATTGAACTTCTAGAGGATTTGACTACTATTGAGCTTCCAGTTTGTATACTTGCCAGGGAGGACAAGAGGCTTAGAAACAAGGTGATTCCTTTGGTGAAAGTTCAGTGGAATCGAAGAGGCGTTGAGGAGATTTCTTGGGAGCGTGAAGAGGACATGCGTCGCGACTATCCATACATGTTTGAGCAGGTAAATTAAAACTTTTGTATGGTTTATATATATGGTTTATAGATACTATTATGGCGACGTTTACACTTAACACTAAAATGAGGGTATTACCACTTATCTCCTAAGTACTCGGAACATATAGTATATATAGATGTACTTGTTCCAATTAGTTAGGGGTTAAGTGGGGGTATTTACATTTTAGATGGTTAAGTGTAGACATCGAAGATGATTCTCGAACACGAAGATGATATGCAGCGCCACTTCCTGCATTTATTGAGGAAGTGAATTGATTTATATGCATGAGTATTTGTGTGTTTATATTTAGATTTAACGCTAGAATGAGTATATTTCCGCTTAATTCTTAACCTTTTGGAACATATGGTATATATATGGGGGGTTCCTTGTTTGGATTTTTCGCCCGACGTACTAGTTCCATTTGATTAATGGTTAAGTGGGAATATGGTCATCCTGGATTGTTAAGTGTAAATATCATTATATGCTTGTCTACAGTAATATTATTTGTTTAGATATAATTTTCGAATTTCGAGGACGAAATTCTTTTAAAGGGGGAAGAATGTAAAACCCCGTATTTTTCTTTGTTATGTGTATATGTGAATTATGGTGATAAATAGCATGGGTTCATAGATGGACATGATAACATGTTATTTGAGATAATATGAAGCATATATATAGAGTTTTGTGCATTGGTTTTGTAAATAAGCAAAACATGCACGAAACAGGAAAACTACCAGATCAGTCGACTGACGAACTCAGTCGACTGATGAGCTGTTTTCCAGTTTTTCCAGGTTTCGGGTCTGCTTTGATTGGTTCGGGTTTTGGGTCGGGTCTGGCTGTTCATATATGATCTCTCCTACCCGAAAACACCCCATTTCATCATCAGATCTGAGAAACCCTAGCCCCCTCTCTCCTCTCTCAAACCCTAGATTCGTTCTTGGTGATTTTTAGGAGATCTCGGAGGATTTTCGTCAAGACTTTCACTTTGCAGCGAAGGAAACCACTCTCTCGCAGATCCAGGAGCTTTTCATCACCCCTGAGGCGAGTAACATCTTGCCCAACTCTGTCCCTTTTGTTTTCCACGAATTTTTTTAGGTTTTAATGAGTTTTTATTGAGCCTAAAACGTATTTTTAGTACAAAGAATAAATCTTTGGAGTATATGATGCGAAATTTTGAGCTTTTCAGTTCATAAAAAGATCATCAACGTTTTATTAAAGAGATCTAGATCTGAAAACGTTTGACAAGAGTTAATTCATGATTTATTGATTTCAAAATGTATCAAACATGTTTTTATATGTTTAAGGTTTTTGATAGATGTTTACTTGCAGAGATTTCATTTTAGTTTAGTACATATATGTTAAAATCAGTATCTTTATGCTTGGGATTTATGATAATGATTTTAGGCAAATTTTATTGCATAATCAAAACCTGCACAACAGGTTCTGCAGCCGTTCGGTAGACTGATCAGTCGATCGACGAGCTGAATTTTTTAGCTATCAGTCGACTGATCAGTCGACTGACGGGCTGATTTTGTTTTTCTCAGTTCCTCAGTCGACCAATGAGTCGACTGGTTGCATCAGTCGACACATGAGTCGACTGATGAGGTGGTTTACAGATTCTTGATCTGTTTGAGTTGCTTTTCGGGGTCGCCTCGATTATTTGACACTAGTTTACGACGTTAGTAATTTATCTGTACATGTGAGTTGACTTTTGACACAAGTTTAGACCTGAACATCGAGATGTGTGCGAGTTTAGGATATGTATATCTTTCCGCATATACCTTTAATAGTTGCACCTCTTTACTTATTGTCCATGTGTTGGACATGCATTACTAGTCCATGTGTTGGACACTTATCATTTCAGTCCATGTGTTGGACATGCATATCATTTAGTCCATGTGTTGGACATTTGCTAAACCTTAAGCATTATACATAACCGAGTTTAGAGTATGACATATTTATGAAGTTGGGACATGATAGCTACCTAGACTGGACGTAACACTTATTGTGGCTTTGACATGACTTTGTTTATCGGTAGAGATGGGTTCATTTTCTTTTCTTTATTGTTCATGTATTAGACTCCGGGTTTGGTACTTAGGGACTTACAATTTGAGATACAAGGTATATACCTTATTGTTCATGTATTAGACTCCGGGTTTGGTACTTAGGGACTTACAATTTGAGATACAAGGTATATACATGAAGGTTTCCTTGTTTGGATTATTTCGCTCGACGTACCTATGCTCGTGTTATAATTTCCTAAGTACTAAAACCCATTATTGTTAGGATAAATAATTTTATATTATTATGTGTTAACTGTATTTTCATATACAACTAGCCCTATCCCTTGGGGTTGGTTGTGATGTTGCTCGCTAGCGGTTTGACGCTCGTTGTCCCTCCCCCTTTCAGGTAACGAGCCAGGAGCCCGGAGAGTCGTAGGTTGATGGCGATGCACTTTAGCTTCAGCCGTTTATTTTAGTTATATTTTTCTTTTGAACTCCACTGTAGATTGTTGTTAGACATTTGAGAGTCTATTCTATAAGTTGTAAAGGATGTGTGCTTATTTCCTTTTATTCAGACATTTGTATTTGAGACTTGTTGAGAAGTTCCAGCTTATTCATTTCAGACATTGACTTGTACTTCAGTATGTTAGATGATGAAATATTAATTTGATCTCTATTATTTCGTCAGTTGACTCTTGTATTATCTTTTACTTGCTTTTGTACCTACACCTGTTATTTGACTCTACTAGAGAGATAGTAATTGTGATGGTGAAACATGTTATTGCACGGTGTGGTGCATGGTAGGTTTGACATTCTTGGTTTTACCTTGGACTGCAGCCTTGGGTGAATCCAAGGGCGTCACACTCAGAAATTTTCCTTTCTCTCTTTCACTCACGGCACTAGCTAGTTGACCAAGTTAGGATTCTAATCTAGCTATAGCTTGAGTGTTGGAATTGAGCATTTGTTTAGTTGATTGCATGAAGGAATTCAGAGTGCTGGATGTTTGAGTCAACATATTCGTGGTTTGAGTGGAGGCCTTAATTATAGTTTCCAAACCTCTTTCCAAGACATTGAGACGTTTATCCTGATCTGGATTGTGATGAGTCTGAATTACAGCTTGATAAAGAGGAGACTGGTTTTGATATGGCAGATTGGGTTGCTGAAATTGTGGATGAGAATTAAAAGGAACTGTGTTTCCCCTAGGAAAATGTTGGGTCGAAGCGGGAGTGAAGTTTTGAGTTCCGGGAGAATTTCATTGATTCCATGCAAAGTTGGGATGATTTCTCTAACCTGGATTGTAGTTTGGAGAAAATAGATCATTTCTAAGGTACTGGAATGCAGTGTTCATCTGTTCTAACGCATTGTTGTTTCCTAGGAGAGGGCATTCCTCTGAAACATGGGTAGGAGACTGACAATTATGACATCCTGGGGCAGAAACATGATTGATTTGAGCTGGAGCTCGTTCTTTAATTTCTAAGGCTTCTAACCTCCGCAGAATTGTCGACATATTTGCTTCAGAAGCAATGTTTGACTCCAAGGAAAGACCACTAGACTTAGAATGGGGAACTGATAAAACCCTGTCATCACAGTGTTCCCATTGCATTGTTTTCTCGGATAGACTCTCTAGAAATTCCCAAGCTTCGTTAGCATTTTTCCTCATAAAATCCCCGTGGCACATTGATTCTAAGAAAGTTTTTGCAGAATAATCTAATCCCTCATAAATTATTTGGCACAATCGTCATTTTTCTAAACCGTGATGAGGACATTGGATGAGAAGATCTTTAAATCAGTCAAAATACTTCCAAAAAGGTTCTCCCGAGACAATTTTAAAATTCATGATGCTGTTTCTTAGCTTCACCGTTTTATGGATAGGAAAAACTTCTTAAGAAAAGCGGTGATAAATTCCTCCCAAGTAGTGATGGAATTTACGGGTAAGCTATACAGCCATTTTTTTGCTTTGTCTTTGAGAGCAAATGGAATAAATCTAAGTTTGATCGCATCTTCTGTTAATTCTCTCATTTTAATCATAATACACACTTTCTCAAATTCCGAGATAAAAATATATGCATCTTCTGTTTTATTTCCAAGGAATTTGGAAAGTATGTTTATGTAATACGGTCTAAGCTCAAAATTTATTCCATTTATTTCGGGGAGCCTAATGCAAGAGGGGATTGCATTCCTAATAGGATAGGACATATCTTGAAGAACGGGTGGATTAGGATACGCCATTTCTATGATTGGTTCAAAATGAATTAAACGATGAGAATTATCCCTAACCCAAGTTTGCATACACCAAAACTATTTCTTTTTATACTTTTTTTTATAAAAGTTAGTTTTTTTTTATGAGGAGAGAATGGAAAAAAGAGGAAAATCCTAACTAAACAAATCAAAATCAATCACTTTTCAATCACTCTAACTCTAGGGTTAAGCCTAACTCAACTAGACTAGCTCCTAACTAAAAACTCCTAAAGTGAAAAGATTAAAGTTTTACCTGGGTAGTTAACCAGATAAGGATAGTACTAGAGGGTGATCAGAGATCAATTAAGTACCTTGTTCCTTACGGAGCGCTTTACGCAACCCCTAAACCTTGCCTTAGACACCAACTAATCCAAGAAAACTTAAACCGGTTCACTTAAGGATTCTTTGTTCCTTATTGAGCTCGAATCCTTAGGGCCAACATCTAATGAGTTTTATTAGGCTTGGGTGGTGTAGTGAGGAATTAGTGATTTTTGGGCTAAGGGAAGGGTGATGAAATCCCTCACCTTATCTTGATTATGGGGTTTTACCCTTAAAAATATTTTCAAGTGTGTGACAAATCAAGATGCTAAAATTACTTGGTGAATTCCTACTAACAATATGAAATGCAACCCTATGAATTAAAAGCAACTAAAAATGATGGAAAAGAATTTTTTTTTTAATTAGGGTTAACAATCAAACAAATGAGAAGGGGGAAATTATTTTAATTTATTATCTTGTTAGTAAATGTCAAAGTGGAGGGTGAATTTTATTATTGTCAACAAAAATAAAATCTTTTTTTTAAGTCCTAATTGTCTCTAATTGTGAAGAAGTAGCTAAAGGGTGGAATTAAAAATTCTAGAAAGAAGAATTACCTATAAACAAATATTCAAATCCTAGTTCTCCAATCCGCGATCTTCAAGCTCCAAGCATTTCCTTCACAATAAACACACAAGTTAAAGAACCAAAATAATTAAAACCTACTTAAGAACCTTCCCCGGTAACGACGCTAAAAACTTGATGCGGCATAAACATGTACCAAAAATGTTGCAAGTGCACAGCCGTGTCAAGTTATAGTATAAAGATATCGATCCACGAGGAAAGTGTTTTGTAGGAGAAAATATAAAATCAGTTCTTATGTTGTGTGCGTGACAAATAGGAATGATGAGTGAATGTGATTGTGGAGAGATGAAAATGATTGTGTAAATGAATATATTTGAGAGTGGAAGTGATAATATAAATGTGATCAACAAGGCAAGAAGGAAAAATCAAGAACAAATAAAAATCAAGAATGTAAAGATAGCAGATTCAATTAAAGATATGGGTTATCTAGAATTGAATCCACTTCATAACAAAAGATGATTCCCTAGAGGGTTCTAGCCTAAAGACGAATAAAAAAATAAAAATAAATAAAAAGAAAAACTAAACCCAAGAGGGTTCTAGCCTCAAGGTGAATAGTACAAAAAATTAAAATCTAACTACAAAATAAATTACAAAATCTAAACTACAAAATAAATTATAAGAATTAAATACAAGAAAATAAATCTACTCTATAAGCATGAAATAAATCTAATCTATAAGCATAAAATAAATCTAAGGCAAGAGGGTTCTAGCCTCTTAGCTATTTAAACAAGAAAATAAAATCTAATTATAAGCATAAAAATAAATCTAAACTAATAAGCAATAAAAGAGAAATAAGAAAAACAAACCTTCAAATTAATCTCCATCTTCATCTTCATCTTCATCATCCAACAAAGAGAAGAAGAGAAAAACTAAAAGTGGTGAAAAAAATTATTTTATTAATTGTAACAAAAAGTTACAAATTTGGAAGACCTTCTCAATTAAGAGTAGCCCTCCTCTCAAAAAAGAGTTACAAAAATTTCACACCTCTAACCCCTCACTCTCTACCCCTATTTATAGTAAACATCAGTGAACGAGAGCCCTTGGATCGAAATCTTATCCAAAAACCATAAATTTCAGCCTTAGATTCGTAACAGAATGACGATGACATCGATACCGGCATCGATGCGGGCATCGATGCCCAGTGTGCTGCAATTGCATTCCACAGCTTCTTCTTCTTTTATGCTTTGGGCTTGGGCTTCTTTGGCATTTCTTCTTCTTTTGGGCTTTCATGCTTGAGTTCTTCATTTAATTAGTGGGCTTTGTTAAGAGAAGAGATATTAGGCTTTTATTTTTGATTAACCTGCAATTAAAGATAAAAATAATTATTAGTGATAAATTTATTCATATAAACTAGATAATGAGAGTATAAAATTATAATAAAATATGATTATCAGTAGGAATCAATGTGCCTTTTGTAACGAGGATGGACATTGGAAAGCCCAATGCCCAAAGTTGGTTGATCGAACCAGGAAGAATAAGGGGAAAGCTATTTAAGCTTCAATGATGAATATTGTCAAGGCTAGTGGTGACCATTCATATTCAGATTCTTTAGGCTATTCATTAGCACTATCGTCAGTTTGTGTTGCCGACTCTACAGAGTGGATGTTGGATTCGGGTGCTTCTTACCACATATGCCCTAGGAGGGATTGGTTCTTTAGCTTTCAGGAGTTGGAAAGAGGGGATGTCGTGCTCATGGATAATGATCATGAATGACCTAGTGGTGGTATCGGTACCGTTCGTATTTGGATGTATGACAGAGTAATTCGGGAGTTGGATGAAGTGAGGTTCGTTCCTCAGTTGAAGAAGAATATCATTTCACTTGGAGTTTTGGAAGTAGCAGGCTATAGGGTGACCTTAGAGGATGCATGTTTAAAGATCACATTTGGGTTCATGATTGTGATGAAGCGTGTCAGGAGGAAGAATTTGTACTATTTGATTGGGAGCACGGTGATTGGTAGAGAACTGACGACTTCTTTAAATTTGGCTAGACTGTGGTATTTGTTGAGCCTGTGATATTTGATTGGTTATGCCGTGCATGCTTTGTTGAGGAGTACTTTGACCTGCAGATTGAAGTCCTTTGAGCATATTGGTATGAGTAAGAAGACCGAGGTGGAGTTTGGTACTTCTATCCATCAATCGAGTGGTCTTTTAGGTGGTGTTCATTCAGGCTTTTGGGAGCCTTCCAAAGAGGTATCTTTGGGAGATAATAGGTATTTGGTTTTCGTAGTTGGGGACTATTCTAGGCATTGGTGGGTTACAACCAAGTCTCGTTGGTTTGAAGTCCTAGTAGTCAACAATAGATGGAAGAAGTGTGTTAGCAGAAAGGTAACCCGTCATTTTATTTTTGGTAGGGGTCCTTTCTTACATTTGTGCCAAGCTCACGGCAATTTGAGACACTTCATTGGAAGGGAAACATTGGGGCGACGAGATGAGATGATAGTTTTGATGGATCATTTCTTGCTGGAGGAGGATCGGTGTTGGTTGTCGAGCATTGGATCGCAGAGGAGTTTTGGAGCTTCGACATATTTGGATCATTTTAGTCATAGGTTGCCGACTGTTGCATTTGGATATTTTGGATCTGGTGAAGCTGCTTTAGATTTTGGATTGCGTCGGATGTTTGGTTGCCCAGTATTTGGTCACATCGAGGATGTGAGATTTGATCTGATTGCACATTTGGGCTTCAGAGGCTCGTTTGGTTATCAGTTGAGAGC
>NC_033796.1:43731446-43746259 GCF_001876935.1 Asparagus officinalis | reverse complement strand
TTTGATTTTGTTCTGAGCAGGTATGTTATATTTGACTCTCAGCAGGTGGAGAGTATTGATCAGATCGTTAGGATATCACAGCGGGTGGAGAATGATGCTACTCCATGCTGGGTGGAGATTACTTCACATACTTCAGATCATACTATATTGTTTGCGGATTCTAGCTAAGGTGACACAGTTTGTGGATCATTTGGATTTGGATACAGATGATGAGTTGGTTGATTCGAGTGCAGCTAGTGGATATAGTTTGGATTTGGATATGGCCGTTAATTCACCTCAGGTGGAGGTGTTTGGTTTGTTTTACTTTGGGGCCATTGGGAGAGCTATCAGTCGCAGATTTGTTGATGAAGAATTAAGAACTCTTCTATTGGATCGAGGGTCTTTAGAGGCCATTTGGTGAACTACGTGAGGTTTGATTCCTTGGGCAAGAGGATACGTAGGCAGTTATTTATGATGCAGCCGGTTTAGTGAGTTAATACCGTTCACATTCTCGTTTGGGTTCTCAACTTGTTGTGGATTGGGTCTATTGTCATAGATTTGGTCCACTTTGTGACGCAACAAGTGAGACGTTTGGTTGATTTTGATGTCGGCTCAGTTTTAGGAAAACTTCGTCGAGGTGGAGAATTGTTAGATAGCGTGTTCCTAATATGTTTTCTAATTTGTTTTGGTAACATGTTATTGGGATTCCTAATCTGTTTTGGTAACAGAATTCTAAATCTATTTTGGTAACAAGTTAATAGGATTTCTAATCTGTTTTGTTTTTCGTTTTAGAATTCCTAGTATGTTTTTGGTTTTAGGATTTCTATATATATGGAACAATTGGAAGAGAGAATTGAGCAGCGAATTGGGGATATTTACAGCACAGAAAAGAGGTATTTTCTGAGCTATTGATTAGGGTTTTATTTGGAGAGAATTAGAGATTTGTTGGTGAAATTAATTGGTGAGTTCAAGTGATTTGTAATCTCAGTTTGTACTCTTCTTCTCTATTAGTAAAAACCCATCCCCTTCTTTCCCCGTGGACGTAGGTAACTTTCCGAACCAAGTTAAAATTGGTTGTTTGAGTTTGTGCCATTATTTTTGCATTGTTTGGCCTTCTCTCGGCGTTTCTTTGATTTGGTTTCTCGAAGCACATCTGTTTGGTTTTGGCTTCCACCGTGCACAACATCCATCTGTTTGGTTTTGGCTTCTGCCGTACACAACATCTCTTTTATAGGGAAACCCTAGCCAGATAGCGACAGGCTGTCGCCACAGCCTCGGCCTGTAGCTCGCAGTGACCTTCGCCTGCGCCCACATCAGACCGTCGCTGCGGAGCTACATGCGACCTCACCTCAAGCTCGAATTCGAGCTTGCCTGTTAGCATCGAGCTTGTCAGCGCCTCGTCGTTGACCTCGCCTACAGCTGGATCGCTTGAGCTCGCCTACTTCAGATCTCGCCTGGAGGAGATCGCCTGCAATGGACTCGAGGTCGCCTGCAGCCAGCCTCGCCGAAGCCTGTCGCTGACAGGTTTGGGTCTACACCCATTTTCCAACAAATTGCGAACAAAACCCTTGTAGTATCTCCCAGATAGAACCTATGTAGGTAATGTGTGGTTAGATTCCCTAGGTGAATTTTCGACTCTTTCAAGGATCAAAATAATTAGCAAGTGGGTGTTCATCCTCAATAATAGAACTACAAAAGATGTATCCACCTCCTCAAAACTTTTTAACATTTTTGAGAGTACACAAATAGAACTACAAAGATTTATGTGCAACTAGGCCTAGGTGCGCAATACAATTGAGGTTTATCCACACTTAACCTTCTTATCAATGAGGTACAGCTTTTTCATTCTAGATATTGTTGTTAACTTCGATGCCTGGAGCTCTAAATTTGGGGGCAGCTCTTTAGATAAGAACTAGCATTTTAGCCCATGCTAAGCATGGTCTTATCACAAGTCACTGACAGTTAATGTTCTGATCACTCGTTTGCCAAAAGATAAAAAAAAAAATATAGTGACATACATTTCTTTTTGAGGTATGGAAAACGCCCCCATTGATTGAGGCATGAAAATACATCCCTACCTAAAAATCATGATAATCTTGAAATTATATAAACTGTAATTAATGTGCAAAATTATTCTAATTATGAAGATATTAAAATCAAGTTGAATGCGAAAACTATGTGAAAATTTCAAGGTAATTTTAGAATAACAAGTATGGCAACTAAAAAGTTAACATCACTTAATATAATTTTTTCATATGAACTGAATAATCCAAGTCAGACATGAAACATATCAAAAAACAACTTGTACGTGGCTTTGTTTGGATACCATGGTGTTTTCCTTATTGTGTTTTTGTAAGAAAACACCATGGTGTTGTGTTTTTCTCTTAAAATGTTTTCAAAACACTATGTTAAGTATTTTTGGTTAACACTAGTTTGACCAATTATAACATTAGTATTAAACATATTATTAATATATTATATATTAATTATAATAAAATATATTATTAATAAAATGTTATAATATTTAGTTTACATTATTATAGTATTATAAGTATTAAATGTAATGCAATATAATATTGTATAATGCATTATAATATTATATTATACTTTAATAAGTTATATTATATTATAATTATTACATATTATTTTCAAATAATTATATATTTAATTATTTTGGTATATCAATTTGTTATTGTTGTATATTATATTAATATTTTTATAATAATGTTATTTTATTATTAATATAATATTATACTATTATTTATATAATATATTTTACATAATAAATTATATTATTTATTGCATAATATATTAATATTTTATATATTATATTATTATATTATGAATATATTATTTTTACATTAACATTTGTTAGCAATAAATTATTTTATTATTAAAAATTATTTTACTTTATAATAAATTATATTATTTATTGCATAATATATTAATATTTTATATATTATATTACATTTACTATACAATATGTTATTATAATATTATTATTATATTTTTATGTTATTATTAAATATGTTATTATTATATAATATTTTATAGTTATTAATTTATTACAATTTATTTATTAAAAAGTTAATAATATTATAGCGATTATAATATTATATAGTATATTATTATATCATTATTATATTATTATTTATTATCAATAACTTTTTTATTATTTTTATTTTTTTATTTATATTTTATTATTATATAATACATTATTAACATATTAAATATTGGTATTTAATATGTTACTATATTATTATATAAGATATTTTATTTATTATCTTTTTTATATTATTTAACAAATATTACTAATATATTAAATTAACTATAATATAGTATAGTATAGTATAGTATAATAAGCATGTTGATAATAACTCTATAATAATTATATTTAATATATTATTTTAGATATTATATTAACACATTCTCAAACTCAAACCCGAAACATCAAACTTAAAACACCTAAAAGGTGTTTTGAAATAAGTGTTTTGTTTTTGGTTTGAGGATGATTTAGCTCAAAAAATACCATGGTTTTCAAACGCGTGGTGTTTTATTTTTGGCGAAAACACCACGGAAACAAGTAAAACACAATGGTATCCAAACGGTAAAGAAATAGAAGTGTTTCATATTCAATGACATTATTAGCAATTGATGCATTGCAAATCAAATAAACAAGTTCTCTATAAATCAACAACTCAGTACATGAAATAAGTAAAATAAGAATAAATGCTTTCAATCAATTTTTTCTCCGTCTTAATCCTCTTCTCAAAGTTGCAAGAGCGGGTTCTATATTCATATCTATAAGAAATAGAACATGTAATAAGTAAATATGACATAATCGTTTTATTTGTACTATAGCATAAATGGAGATATTTTATTAAATATCCAATCTGATTATATCCTTGTTTTGCCACTAGTTGTAGGAGGGGTTTTAGATACAAATATGTCTAATGTAGCAATAGGTGACATATAAAAAATCTTCTTTTTTTTCTTGGCTATTAGTTGCCGATATTAGTGTGGATAAGCTTGCATTTAATTCATCAGATTGATTATCAGTGATATCATCTTGATTCAATTCAATTAATTTCTCCTCCTGTGATGATAGTAAATTTATCTTAGAATAACAAAAACATGATTTAAATTTTAAAATTAAATATAATAATATTTAATTTATCAAAAATCTGCTTTTTGATATTTTTATCCGATGTAGTTCTAAATGTCGATAAGTCTAGAGTATCTTTAATGAATGGATTGTCATCGCCATCAACCCATGCTAATTTTTTAGATTTCTCATCCTTTGGGAGTAGTAAATTAAGAACTAGAATAAGAGATACATGATAAAAAATTTAAGGTCAACGCTTAATTATTTAGAATATCGAAGCTTTAGCTATCCATCAATTAGCAATAATAATCCCTTGAGTTTCTTATTGTCCACATTATCATCAACAATTTTAATAACCTTGTAGTCTTCAATGTATTTACTTGTATTATACTCTGTTGATGGTGTGCCTTGGTTTTATCCTGAATAGGTACCAAGGTCTTTTTATTGATGATGTGCCTTAGTTTTACACATGAAATTGATACTAAGGGCTTTCGAGTCGGAGTGGACTGAGTTGTTGGCATGCCTTGGTTTTACCCTGAATGGGTACTAAGGTCTTTTTATCAATGATTTGCCTTGGTTTTACTCATAAAAGTGATACCAAGGACTTTCAATTGGGAGTTGACCGAGTTGATGAAGATCGAGCTGTGAAAACTGCATATAGGTACATAACATAAAAATATCTCGTGCAAGAGAGTATCTTTAATTTTAATACGATAAAGCTACAGATCCAGATGGGGTTCAACCAATCTTTTATCAGATTGGAAGAGGAGATGGCAACTTCTTATTCCTATGTTCGAATACGGGGATGGTTTATCAAAGAGAGACAAAGAGGCCCTACAGTTGTTGGGGATGCACAATCCCCCTGATGCGATTTGGAAATAGAGATTTAGGAGAGAAGAGAGAAAATCAAACAATCTCAAACACACAAGATTTACGTGGTTCGCTTCTCAATGTGAGAAACTACGTCCACGGCCGCCGCAGGAGAAAAATTCACTATTTTTCGTCTCTTTACATCATGCCCTAATCAACCCTTTTATAGACTTAAGGGTTTAACCAATAAAAAAGGAAACAGAACAAAAAACAGGTCATAATTCGAATCTGGGTCAAAACCCGACTCCGGTCGACCGCCGCACCACGTGCGGTCGACCGCGACGAATCCTATTCCTGATCGAGCTCTCTGGACTTTGGGCGGTCGACCGCAGCGCCATGTGCGGTCGACCGCGAAGCTGACTGCAGACTGAGCTTGCTCTCTGGACTTTTGCCGGTCGACCGCAGCACCATGCTCGGTCGACTGCGATGAGCTCCTGGCCTGTGCATCCAGCTGTGCACGACGTCGGTCGACTGCCGCGTCATGGCCGGTCGACCGCGATGCAGAAAACTGTCTCCTTCGTCGTTTTGCTTGAACTTCTCCATCGTCGATCATGTTCCTCCTGTTCCAACTTTGTTCCTCCTCTCTTCTGAAGTATAGGGCATGCTTGATAGTTAGGCTTCACATATCCTAACAATCTCCCACTTGGAGACTAACTATCAATCTCTTTCAGCTCTCTCTGCGGCGACGGCCTCCATTTCATCAAGTGCTGAGGCCAACTGAAGTTGAACACAACTTCAGTTTCTCTGTAGTGACAACCTTGGTAAGCATATCAGCTGGGTTCTTGCTTCCTTGAATCTTCACAAGTTCCAACATGTCCTCGTCCAACGCTGATCTTACGAAGTGGTAGCGGACCTGTATGTGTTTGGTCCTTGCATGAAAAGCGGAATTCTTTGCCAAATGAATTGCACTCTGGCTATCACAATGTAGGACACTCTTCTCACTTTTCTTTCCCAGCTCCTCCAAGAAACCCTGCAACCATATCATCTCCTTGCTTGCCTCTGTCACAGCAACAATCAGCCTCTGTCATTGATAAAGCAACGATCTTCTGCAACTGAAAAACCCAACTAATAGCTGTAGAGCCCAAAGTGAATACATATCCTGTAGTGCTCGTTCTCTGGTCTATCTCACCAGCATAGTCTGCATCAACAAAACCCTGCAGGACTAACTTACCTCTCCTGAAGCATAAGCAATCTTCTATAGTACCTCGCAGGTATCTCAGAATCCACTTTACTGCTTCCCAGTGCTGCTCTCCTGGATCTGACATAAATATGCTCACAGCTCCCACTGCATGGGCAATGTCAGGTCTCATGCATACCATAGCGTACATAAGGCTTCTGATGGCTGAAGCATAAGGAACCTTAGCCATGTAATCTTTCTCTTCATTAGTCTCGGGGAATTGCTCCTTAGTCAATCTAAAATGACTAGCTAACGGTGTGCTGACGGCCTTAGCACCACTCATCCCGAATCTCTCAAGCACCCGTCGAATATACTTGGCCTGAGATAGTCGTAGTGTGCCTAAGAGTTTGTCTCTGCTGATCTTCATTCCCAATATCTGCTTCGTTGCGCCTAGGTCCTTCATGTCAAACTCACTCGACAGCTGCTTCTTTAGCTTCTTGATCTCTCTCATGTCTGAGCCGGCCACAAGCATGTCGTTGACATATAGGAGCAGGATGATGTAACTCTTGTCAAACTCTTTGACAAAACAGCAATGATCAGCATTGCACCTGGAGTAACCGTTCCTGTGCATGAATCCATCGAACTTTTTGTACCATTGCCTTGGAGCTTGTTTTAGGCCGTACAAGCTCTTCTTCAATCTGCATACCATCTTCTCTTTTCCCTTCTGAGTAAACCCCTCTGGCTGCTGCATATATATCTCTTCCTCTAGATCACCGTGGAGGAAAGCTGTCTTTACATCTAGCTGCTCGAGATGTAGATATTTAGCTGCAACAATACTCAGGACTGTTCTGATGGTAGTCAGTTTGACTACTGGAGAGAAGATTTCTGTGTAATCAACTCCTTCTCTCTGCTGAAATCCTTTAACCACCAATCTGGCCTTGTATCTCTTGGAACCATCATGTTCCTCTTTGATTCTGTACACCTATTTATTGCTCAAGGCCTTTTTCCCCATTGGTAGCTTCGTAAGTTCCCATGTATTGTTGGTGTCCAAGGATTTTATTTCATCTTTCATGGCGAGCTCCCACTTGCTCGCATCATCCACTCGAAGGGCCTCATCATAACTTTCTGGCTCTCCATCGTCACTCAAAAGTAGGTAATTGAGATGAGCTCTTGGCTGTAGTGATGGATACTTAGGATTGGGCTTGGGAACTCTAGCTGACCGCCTCAACTCTCTAACGGGCGAAACAGTCTCTCCATCTTCATCTGCCCCCTCTGAAGTGGTCTCATCCATCATCTCTTCTTCTTCATCAGAACTAGCTTCGGGATTGCCTCCACCTGAGGCATCATCTGACTCGAAATATGTAGGATCACTCTGCATCGAGCTAGTGGGCTGAACTGCATCACGGTCTTTGTAGAGGACTGATTCGTTAAAGACCACATCCCTGCTTCTGATGATTTTCTTGTTTTGCTCATCCCAGAACTTGTAGCCAAACTCATCGCCGCCATAGCCAACAAAGAAACATTTTAAGGACTTAGGATCGAGTTTGCTTCTAGCATGATCACTCAGATGTACATATGAAACACATCCAAATACTCTCAGGTGAGAGAGATTTACCTGCTTTCCACTCCATACTTCTTCAGGTATTTTGTGCTCCAAAGGCACTGATGGTCCCCGGTTGATCAAGTAGGCAGCTGTGTTGACTGCTTCTGCCCAGAATTGCTTTGGAAAACCTGCTTGTAACCGCATACTTCTGGCTCTCTCAGTCAATGTTCTGTTCATGCGTTCTGCTACGCCATTCTGCTGGGGTGTACCTGGCACTGTCCTCTCTAATCTAATGCCGCTGTCATAACAGAACTTCTTGAACTCTGAGTCTTCATACTCGCCGCCGTTGTCAGAACGAAGCTTCTTGATCTTCAAACCGGTCTCGTTCTCAACCATAGCCTTCCATCGCTTGAAGACTTCAAACACTTCTGATTTGTGTTTCATGAAATAGACCCAAGTCTTCCTCGAGTGATCATCTATAAAGGTCACGAAATATAACCTTCCGCCGGTGGATGGAACTGATGCTGGACCCCACACATCTGTGTGAACTAACTCAAGCTTCTCTTCTTTAGGAGTTCTGCCAACCCTTTTGAAGCTTATTCTCTTTTGTTTCCCTAGAATGCAGCTTTCACATAGGTCAATATCAGCCGATCTCAAACCTGGTAACTTCCCGTTCGATTGCATAACCTTTAGGCCTTTGCTACTCATGTGACCTAGCCTCTGGTGCCACAAATTTGGGTCTTCACTGCCTTCAGCCACTGCAATGGAACCTCGTGCATCTATCGTCATGTAGAGAGATCCCGTCTTCGTACCACGGGCAACAACCATGGATCCCTTTGTAACCTTCCATGTATCACATGCAAAGGTTGATACGTATCCCTCTTTCGCCAATTGTCCTATGGAAATCAGATTTTTCCTCAAGCTAGGAACTTGTCTCACATCACTCAGCTTCCATGTAGACCCATTGAGCTTGATTTGCACGACTCCTTTGCCAACAATATCACAAGGCTGATCATCACCAAGATAGACTTTTCCTAGGTTTTCTGAAACGTAGTTCTCAAATAAATCTCTATTTGAGGTAGCATGAAACGAAGCTCCTGAATCCAGCACCCACGATTCAGTTTTGCTCTCCAACGAACAGATTAAGGCATCATCTGATTCTCCTGAGGCCACGTTCGCTTCAGTCTTGTTTTCCTTATCCTTCTTGGGTTCTCAGCACTGATTCTCATAGTGGCCAAGCTTGCCACAATTCCAGCAATCGATCTCCTTCTTGCCCTTGCGGTTCCTGGACTTTAGCCTTCCGTTCCTCGAGTTAGATCTTCCTCGGCTACTCCCTCTATTTCTGTTTCTGTTTCTTCCTCTGCCCTCAAGGTTCAACGCCGACCCTGAATTAGAAATCCCTTCCTCTTGTCTTCTTATTTCCTCAGTCATAATCATGTCCACCACCTCTGAAAACTTCAGCTTTGATTTGCCACATGATCCGCTGATCGAGATAACGGTACCCTTCCAACTGTCGGGCAATTGACCAAGTATCAAGAGGGCTTGGATTTCATCGTCAAACTGAATATTGACCGAGTTTAGTTGATCCGTGATCTCGTTAAACTCGTTCAGGTGTTCCTTGAATTTCTGGCTCTCGGACATCCTCAAATTAAACAACTTTTTAATGAGATGTACCTTATTCGCCGCAGAGGGCTGCTCATACATACTGGACAACGCCGCCATGAGATCCGTCGTCGTATTATGATTCTTGATGTTGAACGCTACTGATTTAGACAAGGTCAACCTGATCGCTCCAAGGGTCTTTCGATCCAATAGCTTCCAATCCGCATCTTTCATATCCGTCGGCTTCTCTCCCAATGGTAGGTATAAATCCTTCTGATAGAGGTAGTCCTCCATCTGCATCTTCCAGAACCCGAAGTTTGTTCCATCAAACTTCTCAATCTTGGATGTTTCCTTCTCAGATCCCATTGTCTCTGACCTCAAATCGCTCCCGCCGAACCTGGTCGCTCTGATACCACTTGCTGGGGATGCACAATCCCCCTGATGCGATTTGGAAATAGAGATTTAGGAGAGAAGAGAGAAAATCAAACAATCTCAAACACACAAGATTTACGTGGTTCGCTTCTCAATGTGAGAAACTACGTCCACGGCCGCCGCAGGAGAAAAATTCACTATTTTTCGTCTCTTTACATCATGCCCTAATCAACCCTTTTATAGACTTAAGGGTTTAACCAATAAAAAAGGAAACAGAACAAAACAGGTTAAAATTCGAAACTGGGCCAAAACCCGACTCCGGTCGACCGCCGCACCACGTGCGGTCGACCGCGACGAATCCTATTCCTGATCGAGCTCTCTGGACTTTGGGCGGTCGACCGCAGCGCCATGTGCGATCGACCGCGAAGCTGACTGCAGACTGAGCTTGCTCTCTGGACTTTTGCCGGTCGACCGCAGCACCATGCTCGGTCGACCGCGATGAGCTCCTGGCCTGTGCACCCAGCTGTGCACGACGTCGGTCGACCGCCGCGCCATGGCCGGTCGACCGCGATGCAGAAAACTATCTCCTTCGCCGTTTTGCTTGAACTTCTCCATCGTCGATCCTGTTCCTCCTGTTCCAACTTTGTTCCTCCTCTCTTCTGAAGTATAGGGCATGCTTGATAGTTAGGCTTCACATATCCTAACAACAGTGGGTGCCAGTGTTGATGTCTTGAGACTCAGCAGTGAGATTAGCAGATAATCCCGAATTAGCGACAGTGCTTCGGGTTGACACATACAATGTGGTTCCCTTATTCCCACCGGTGACCAATTTCTTATATAAGATGAGCAAACTGCAAAATAGGCACATTAGAGGAGCGACAGTGGGTTCTTCGGTGATTCCTTCAACAATCAAGTCCGTGTAGAGCTTGAGAGGGGAATCAATAAACTGAATAAGTTTAAGATATGAGATTAGTTTGTCATAATTTACATACCGATGGCCCCAAAGAGGGCCTGAGGATCAGCCCCTAATCAGTAGGCAATGAGTCCATATATATACTCGACTAAGAGGCATAGAAGCGTAACTATGATCGAGTCTAGATAGATAGCTGGATCGACAGATAACTTTACAATTATCGACGGCCTATATGATGAGCCACCCTCAATTGTATGTGACGGTGATTGAGGAGGTACGGGTGGTGATGAGGCATGGAGATTAGTGGCACTAGCCATGATGATGATAGACAGCTGTTGATGTGGAGTTCGATGATGAACTGCCTTTTGAATCAGCCTTTTTAGTCATTGAGACTAGTGGCACTAGCCATGATGATGATGACAGCTGTTGATGTTGAGCTCGATGATAGATGACAAATACTGCCTTTTTAGTCGGCTTCGAAAGTTGTTGACCCAACTCTGAGCAAATGATGGTGGTCGACTCGATTGATGAGATCGAGTGAGAGCTAGTCTCGACTCGGCTTGGCTCGGGAAAGGTCAAGTGCCCAGGTGACCCGAGTCGCCCCTGGCTAGGGTGAGCTGACATGTTAGATTAATGCTGATATGGGATACGTGTCACCTTCGAGAGGAAAATTAGCAATTAGGTTAATTAATGTAGTAACATAACTAATCACATAATTGACAATAATGTCGGCCAAAGTAATAAAAGCTACGATAAAAATCCATAATTAGGACAAAAAAATGCTCCAACATGAAGGTACCATTAATGCAAACTTTCATGAACTGACTCATGTAACTATTAATTAATATATTGAAATATGAGAGATAGATCAAAAGTAATTATGTCCATGATAAATTGACTCATATAATGTCTCACAATATTGCTCACCGTTGTTTCTTTTGCATGTTATATAAGTATTCTGAAGTAAATATTCCTCAATTAATGAGGCTACAACCATTTCTCTTCATCCAGTCTTATATAATGCTTACCATCTATTACGAAAATAAAATACAAGAAACACACACAAAAAAGTAGAGAAAACAATGACAAAAATCAACATATTTTAATTTATGCCTCGTTTTCTATTATCTATGTCACCCAGTTTGGAGAATTTGCTCAAGGAAACGTTGATTGCAAAGCTCATCTCAAAGACTTGCATGTTAATTGCAGGGATTTTGTTAAGATCAAAGGACCATAAATTGAACCATCAGTACAATGTTGCAATTCTATCAAACATGCAAATAATACTTGTGTTTGCAAGCATGTTACGCCAGAGATTGAAAAGAAAATCAATATGAAGAAGGCGGTTTTTATCACTCGCGTATGTGGCAATCCCCTAAAAAAGGGAACCAAATGTGGAAGTAAGTTTCTCCATTTTTAATTTCTTGAGCATTTATAGTACATAAAATAGTTCGCTATTATAAGGGGTGGAAAACTGAGAAAACCCCTCCACGTCAGATTTTTAACCCTCCACGTCAGCTTTTTTGTTTCCGTCCATTTCTTTGTACCGCTTTGGTTCGCTCGAATGAAAGAGGAAAAACTCTGCTGAAATCGCCGCCAACTAAGATTTTTTTCTCTCTCCGATTTCCTTCCCATACCAAGTGAAATTGATGAAAACTCTGCCACGTCAGATTTTTTCCCTTCTCTGCTTTGTTTACAAAAGTTTTCCTTTTTTTTTCTATGCGAACCAAACACAAGAAAAATAAATACATTGGTTTCCCACCATTTTTTATGTGCGAACCAAAGCAAAACAATCTATTTCTTGGAAAAGTTTGGAAAACTCAAAACTTGTGTTTCTTTACATGGAATTGCATTTCTCTATATCAAGGAAACGAACCAAACAGCCCCTATATGGAAGAAAAACAATTAGCAACTTAAAGATGAGTATTTGCATTTATTTATTTAGGACATGCCTAAAACATTTACATAAAATTGATGGCAGCGGCATATCTTTCTACAAATAATCAATCTAATGTCTATAATAATACTATACTTCTAATATAATGAAAGAATTTCTAAAGTTTAAATGCTTATACAATACATAAGTTAGTGTGAATAAGTATTACAAAATATATTTCTTCATAATTTTCTTCTAATTTTTTTCCATATACTTATTGATTCTTCATATTTTTTTCTTAATATATATTTATCACATGCCTATTAAGATCCTCATCATAGCTTGTATCTTTTGAGTTATTTTCAGGCTATATTGTTCCAGAAGCATAATGCACAGAGGAGATGTAAAGCTTAAAGAGAACCGGATCCGCGCACAATAATTATTTGATGTTAATTATGATGACATGATATCCCATTGATGTAAAATATGTGATTACAAAACAAATTATGTTTTACTTTTGAATGTCTGACATTGTACCTTCTAATCTTCTATACTATATAATATAATAATATCTCCGATTCCCTAGATTCCCTAGACAAATCCCATTATATTATTAAACTCACGAGGAGTGATAGGAGCACACCCCCAACCACAATCCAAACCACACCTCCTCTCTGTCTATAGTGCATTAGGACCCATATGAAATTTTAAAAAATAATTTCATGTGGGTCCCAATGCACTATAGAGAGAGAGAGAAAATGTGTGGTTGAGATTGTAGTTGAGGGTGTGCCCCTAACATTTCTATAAGACCAAGTGCAATAGGAGGGGAAAAGGGTGGTTTTTCCATACAGCAGCTAGGGAAATAGGAAGGAAAATTTCAAAAGCTTTCCAAGGGGTGAAATATTTCCCTTCCGTGAAATTGCATGAAATACACTTTATGTGGGGCCCGCCTCCTATATAAGAAAAAGAAAAAAAAAATTAATGAAGACTGGTCCAATGGGAGAGGAGCACGCAGCCCCATCAGCCCCCACCAACCCCACGATTTTTGACCAGCCATGCACATGGAAACATGCCCTCTCCCCATTGGACCAACTCTTTTTTGTTTTCACCTAATATTTAAATTGTAGATTTGGAGAATAAATAATTCGAATTAAAAAATTTTTATACCATTATTTCTAATTTTTCAAGGCCTATAAATAGAGCCTAAATTTGTGTCATTTGGACAACAAAAAAAAATTAAGGTTTTACACCCTTTATTTCTTCCTTTTTGCATTTCTCTCTACTTTCTTCTTCCATTGTCAAGCCTTTTTTACAGCCTTCATGGATCCTTCACAAAATTACAATTTGCCCCCAGGTTACAATTTTCCTAATCCTCAAAATCCTAATATGCAAGGCCCAGAAAATACTCAGAATACGGGGATGCCGGCAAATTTTCAGATGCCGTATATGATGCCTCCAAATATGGGCATGTAATACACGTATAATAATCCTTATATGCCATATGGGTATCAACAATATCCTGGAAACAGCTATGCTCCCTCCAATATGAACATTCAGTTGAAGAAGGATCTCGTCGAGGACATTTGGCAAAAATTTGGAACAACCCTAGACTAGATTTACCAATTTAGTGTGTGTTTTCTTGAATGTTTTCAATAATTTGTATGTTTGGTTTTTCGTGTGCTTAATAAAATCGTGTGTTATTTTATGTTAATTTAATAATAATATTAAAAATTAAATTAGTAATATATATAAATATTAAATATTATTTATTGAATATTAAATTATTAATAAAATTATAATTATAAATATATTAGTTATAATAGTAATAATAATATATGAAAATGCAAATTTGAAGTATGAGGGACTAATATGCAATTATCAAAGATGTAAGGGGCAGTCATCTAAATAATCCTTGATATTTCTAGATGGTTTTTTTTATTACTATCACACGAGAAAAATAGAAGATGGTTTTGCATTCGAGTCAGGTCGTATAAGATCCGCTTATTGTTCAATACTACCGTAAATAGCCCAGAAATTTTTTTTAAACGTTTAAAAAGTTTCTGTTCATCTGAAATGAGTTTTTCCTTGAAAAGATATAAAGAATCATTTCATGTTTTCAAAGTTGAGGGGGTTATCTTCAACACCCTCAAACTTGAAAGGATTTGTCCAAATTAAATTGGAAAAAATGTGTCAACGCCCCAAAAACAAAAATCTCTTGTGGCCCAACCCCTTAAAGTTTTTCTCGTATGCTTTAACCCCAAAAGACCCAACAAATTGTGTTCTAGCCCATTTTCACACTCTCCCAAAAAATGACCCAAAAAAGTTCTGAAAATACCCCTTGTTTTTCTTCTTCTTCTCTATGGCTTTCTCCTCCTCCTCTGCTCTAACTGCCCATTTCACCTTTTCTTCTCTCCTCCTCCTCTCCCCTAACCCTAT
>NC_033796.1:43723949-43730991 GCF_001876935.1 Asparagus officinalis | reverse complement strand
AGTTAGGAGATTGCGGCTCATGTCTTAGAAAATCAACATGCGAGACATGTCCCAGGAAAAACTTTTAAGTGTTATGACTATTAACCACTAGCTTAAGATTTGTACTCACATGTCAATCCGCCTACCGCCCCATAGAAGTTTCGATGGAGCGCTCTAGAGGCTGTTTTTCCGGTCTAATAGGCATCTGGCATGATTACTTCATTTAATTTCATCCATCTTCCTTCATATTCTCAAAATCTGTATTTTCACTCTCATTTACAGTTAGAATCTTTTCTGGTCCTCTATCGGATTCTTCTCCGAGTTTGTACACATCTGGCATGACTATGCAATTATAGTTTCATCCTTTTTTCCTTCATATTATGATAATCTGTATTTTCTGTATTTTCACTCTCGTTTATAGTTACAACCTTTGTCATCAACCTATATTAACAGCGCATATCCTTTGTTGGAACAGCCGAAGCTTTGGCCTCACAGGTCACAGAGGAGAATTTCAAGAATCGGCTGATATATCCACCCTTCACCAATATCAGAAAGATTTCAGCCCAGATAGCTGCTAAAGTAGCTGCCAAGGCATATGAGCTCGGTGAGCTTATCTATCTGCCCATCGTTTCTTTCTTTCTTTCTTTCCGTTAATCTCTTTGGTATGGAAGTTTGCCGATGTAGAAATTGATTCATCTGGTATGAATAGGTGTTGCTACTCGTCTCCCTCGTCCAGAAAACCTCGTGAAATATGCAGAGAGCTGCATGTACACTCCAGTATACCGCACTTACAGGTAAGTTACACAAGGGAGGAGCATCCACGACCCTGCTGTAGCATGATTACAAATATTGTGGTCTGTAGCTCTAGAGTTCACGTACAAGTTTAAGTTTGTTTACTTTGTCATATTAAACTTTTCCCCTCTTTCCAAAAATAAGCAGTATGTGCCTTGGATATGTTTGCTTGTACATCAATGTGATCTTGTATTATATTGTTGGAGCATTTATTTTTGAACTCAAATTTATGTGAGCAAATACGGAGAAAAGCATCAGGTGTGTTTTCAATTGATTTCTTAGGTTTCTAAAATCAAAGTTTAGTAGATGAGACTTCTGACTTACCTGTTAACTGGCTCTCATGTGTGGCTCGTGAGGTTGTTGACTTCAGAAAACCCTTCAACAACTGGGTCTCAGAAAATCCTCCTCAACTAATTTAATTGGAAAAAATGTGTCAAGACCCTAAAAACAAAAACCTCTTGTGGCTCAGCCCCTTGAAATTTTTCTTATGTGATGTAACCCCAAAAGACCCAACAAATTGTGTTCCAGCCCCTTTTCATGCTCTCTCAAAAAGTGACCCAAAAAAGTTTTGAAAATACCTCATGTTCTTCTTTTTCTCCGTGTCTTTCTCCCCCTCCTCTCCTCTAACTGCTCCTTTCACCTCTTCTTCTCTCCTCCTCTCCTCCTCTCTTCCCTAACCCTACTTTCCTCCTCTTACTCCTCTTGCCCTCGACCCCGTCGTCTCCCTCTCCCGCCTCCCCATTCGCCACCACCGAGCCTCCAACCACATCATCTTAGGTAAGTGTTGAGAAGGCTTAGAGAAGAAGGAGAGGCGGTTAGTGAGATGGATGGAGATGAGCATGGAGAAGGAGTAGGAGAGAAGGAAGGAGGGGCCGAGCTTTACGATTGATATGTTATGTAGGGAGTTTGATTGTGTTTGGATGGCACAAGATTAATAGCAAGAAGGTGAGTTTGCTGATACCTATAGTTGTTTAGGTTTGATATGTGAAGATAGACTTTGGATCTTGCCATCTTCTTTGCTCGCTCTGGCTTAAGTTAATCCCCCATTTGTATGAACTTTGTAAAATCTTCAGTAGAGTAGGAAGTATGCAGAAGAGAAACAAGGCATTAGTTCAAAATTTTTGATTATGGCAGAGAAATATATAAATTATGTAAGGTAGAACATTGTGAGAGAATGTGAGCTGCGCATGTTGTATTCAAGAATATTTTATCTATGTAATCTGAAGTAGATTGTTCGAGTATTACTTGATGGGCTTTTGTCATAGAAATAGACACGCTCTGGTAATCTTCAATCAGCTGAAACTATAAAATACATGTTTATTGTATGTTGGTTATTCCTTTTTCATGTTAACTATCTCCATTTGTTGTTAACTTATACCTAAAATTGTTAATTTTTGGGTTTTCCTGTTAATTTTCACTGAATGTTGTTAACTAGCTCCTTTTTCTATTTACTTTTAGCCGCAACTGTTAGCTTTTGAGTTTTTCTATTAACTTTTATTGGAAGTAGTTAAATATGGGTTATATCTGTTAAGTATAAAAGGTACTAACAATAAATGTATCAAACCGATAGCAAAAAGAATGTAATTGGTGATTGGTGTGGAATGCTATGCAGAACTATACTTTTCATAGAGCGATATTAGTTTTCAATACTTTTTTAACACATTGTGGAATAATTTTGTAGGCTTTAAGAATTTAACACTAATCAAATTGTGAAATACTAGCTATATCAGCTGTAAGAATGTAAGACTTTATATTGATTAGTCTTATATTCTTACAGCTAATATAGCAAATATTCCACAATTTGATTAGTCTTACATTCTTAAAGCCTCAAAATTCTTCCATAATGTCCTACAAAAGTCTTAAAAATCTATATTGTTCTATCAAAAGTATAGTTTTGCAAAGCAATTCATACTAATCAACAATGAAATTCTTTTCTACTATCAGTTTGGTACGTTTATTGCTGATATCAGTTATACCTAACAGGTAACACCCAGAGTTAACAACTTTCAGTGAAAGTTAACAGGAAAACCCAAAAGTTAGCAGTTTTAGATAAAAGTTAACAGCAGAGTGAGATAGTTAACATGGAAAAAATAGCCAACATACGGTAAATATATACTTTACGATGATTAGTTACATTATTTTAGCTAATATAACAAGTATTTCACAGTTTGATTAGCCTTAAATTCTTAAAGCCTACAAAATTCTTCCACAATGTGTTATAAAAGTCTTGAAAACCTATATTGCTCTATCAAAAGTATTGTTCTGCATAGCAGTCCACACTAATCATCAATTACATTCTTTTTTGCTAACAGAAAACGGAGATAGTTAACAACTTCCAATAAAAGTTAACAAGAAAACTCAAAAGTCAACAGTTTCAGATAAAAGTTAAACATCAAACTGAGATAGTTAACAACTTCCAGTGAAAGTTACCAGGAAAACTCAAAAGTTAACAGTTTCAGGTAAAAATTAACAGAAAACGAAGATAGTTAACATGAAAAATGAATAGCCAACGTACGTTAAACATGTACTTTATATTAATTAATCTTATATTCTTACAGCTGATATAGCAAGCATTTCACAGTTTGATTAGTCTTATATTCACAATTTAATTTCCCAGCTGATATAGTAAGCTATTGGTCTAACATTCAGGTCCCTATGAGATATTCCAATAAACAGAGGATCACATTGCATGAAGTTAGACAGCTAGTTAGCAAAACCAACATGTGCAATAAACTCGTATAAAGCTCCATGACACAAATGTATTCTGGCGTGCATCAAGCTGTAATCACACAAACACCTACAATGCAGAACTCGAAAGTCAAAACCATTCTAACGAGATACACATTCTAATGGCGGTCTAATCAACAATCAGATGTAGTTCAATTGACCGAAGCTTATCCCATTGAGATAGAGTATCTATCAAGCACATTGACACACAATAGAATTTAAATTATCAACTAGAGCTCGTCGTAGGAGATCCACATTGACTGAAGCTTATCCCATTGAGATAGAGCATAGCAATTCACATCTCTCTTTATAAGCATCTTGCCAACTGCCTCTCCTGATTCTCTTAAGTCTTCTCAATGCTTGCCTGAGATGATGGGCTCAGTGGGAAAAGGGGGGAGGCGGGAGAGGGAGACGACGGGGTCGAGGGCAAGAGGAGTAAGAGGAGGAAAGTAGGGTTAGGGAAGAGAGGAGGAGAGGAGGAGAGAAGAAGAGGTGAAAGGAGCAGTTAGAGGAGAGGAGGGGGAGAAAGACACGGAGAAAAAGAAGAACATGAGGTATTTTCAAAACTTTTTTGGGTCACTGAAGAAGGATCTCGTCAGGCACATTTGGCAAAAATTTGGAACAACCTTCGACTAGATTTACCAATTTAGTGTGTGTTTTCTTGAATGTTTTCAATAATTTGTATGTTTGGTTTTTCGTGTGCTTAATAAAATCGTGTGTTATTTTATGTTAATTTAATAATAATATTAAAAATTAAATTAGTAATATATATAAATATTAAATATTATTTATTGAATATTAAATTATTAATAAAATTATAATTATAAATATATTAGTTATAATTGAAGAAGGATCTCGTCAGGCACATTTGGCAAAAATTTGGAACAACCTTCGACTAGATTTACCAATTTAGTGTGTGTTTTCTTGAATGTTTTCAATAATTTGTATGTTTGGTTTTTCGTGTGCTTAATAAAATCGTGTGTTATTTTATGTTAATTTAATAATAATATTAAAAATTAAATTAGTAATATATATAAATATTAAATATTATTTATTGAATATTAAATTATTAATAAAATTATAATTATAAATATATTAGTTATAATAGTAATAATAATATATGAAATAAAAAATATGAGTGAATAAATATGGTGGGCTATATGTTGGTGTGATGTGGTTATGGTGGGTCCCAAATAAAGTGAAAAAGTTTTTGAAAAACTAGCTGCTGCAAAGTTGATAGGGAAATGAGTGTTATTGAATTATGTGGTGGGGGAATAAAGTGATATGGCAGGAGAGAAGGGGTGAAAATTTGCCTACCTGCTGGAGATGGTCTAAACTCAAAGAGAACCTAAAAAAGGAATAATAAGAAACTGAATTAATTATGAGTTTTATCATTCTAAAATAATTGAGACATTGCTTCGTATTTTTTATTGCTTTAAGTATTTTTTATAAATAAAATATATTTGTGGCTTTATTATTGTAAATAGATATAATAAGCTAATTTTTTTTACTTTGTTAACCAATTTTGAAGATTCAATTTTATAAATAGTGGAAAATATTATTTTCTATATTTAATAAATAGTAATCCATTAAAGTGATGAGCCTTGGTCCCATTAAAGTGATGAGCCTTCGTCGTTCGGAATTCAGTCAAAATGGGAAGGACTTTTGGTTCGGACGAAGTCGGATGGAATAGCTTTCTTATTAGTGAGTCATCACTTGAACATTAAGCTATATAATTGCTCGGTAATTTGATTGTTATGTTTACATACATGTTTATATTGTATAGTACCTTTTTCATTGGGTCTGCTAGCGTATATGCCCGCATTAAAATCGGTGAAACCTTATATAAACTTTCAAATTCTACTAGATGCATGTTAAGTTGTTTTTCCAAGAAATGAAAGATAACCTTTTGATTATAGTTAATTAATATTTGAATGTTACGTAACCATATGTACTTGTTGATATGGTTTGCGCTCATTTCACTGATTTCGGTTTTTTGTTAGCTGTGGTAATGGTGTTACTTCAAACAAGCTCCACATTTCATTGTTTGGGGGGAAAAATTAAGTAGACAAAATGGACAAATAATGATACTTCATCAGAAATTAATAGGCAATGATCTCAGGTGTGGGCAGATTTTTGTGAAATAGTATTAATTCGGTCCAAAACCGAAACCGATCCGAACCGATCCGAATTTCGGTTGGGTCGAATATTTGGATGAAGGGAAAAAAATCTGGATCTGGATGAGAGTTTTGAGAATTCGAAAATTTCGGATTGGATGCGGATTGAGCTTAAAACCGATCCGAACCGAATATGCCCAGCCCTACCCATGAGATTGCAGTCCATTATGGTAAATGAGGTTCAAATTTTGTCAGTAATAAGAAGCTAATAATTTGATCAATGTCATCATGGATAAATAATTCATCTTGAATTGAATTGGATTGGAGATGGAAGAGTGGATTAGTACAATATTTTTGCGTGTTTTTTATTTTGGCAATTTTTAGAGCTGACCACGACACTTATTAAAAGTGGTGATTTTTTTTTTTTGCATGGATGATAGAGTGAGCTGGTTTAATTTATAAGAGGTGTTGCAATTAGTTCTCATTATACTAACTAACATTTTAGCTCGCGCTAAGCATGATCATTTTCCCATGTTTAGTTTTCGTATTACACTTTGATAATTACGAAGACCCGTATACATAGTCTAATACCTATCGTATGATCATTTTTATTTTCCATATTCTTAATTTAATAAATGTTTATTGACATGTATATTAGTTAAGTAAATAGTTCAAGTATAAATATATCATTAATAGTTCAAGTATAAATATAACATTAAAAAAGTATAAAAGTAAAATACTTAACCTATTGAGCATTCATCTCAAGAGAAGAGCCCCAAGTCCATAATTTTAAAACACATTCGTAATTCTAAAAATTCAAAAACAAACCAAAATGGAATAAGTAGAGATTCTCATTAGATAGATATTTATTAATAGTTAACTACAAAACTTAATATAATAAAAAATTAATAGGGGATGAACCAAATTAATTGAAATTGATGAGAAAAGTTTCTTTCTCAAAATCTTCTATTTTAACAACAAAATAAAATTGTAAAGTAGTTAATCTAAGTAAACTTCAAAAAAGTTAGATTTTTAACATAAAATAAATAAATAAATCATACTTAAATAGTTATCAACAACTTTACTCAATTAAAATGTAATTAGCATAAAAGCTTCAAAGAAGAAAAATTGTAACACATAAAGAAAATAAAAATTCTTACCTATGAGTCAAATCAAGAGAAGAGCACTCAAACTATAATTTTAATGCACCTTCATCAATTATAGAAAGATAAAATAAAAAATTTAGAGCACAATAAAATATTTAGAGAAAAATTAAAATAAATGAAAAAATATAGATTAATCTAATAAAAGTAAACACATAGTAGTTCAATTATCCTCAACTAAAAACACAACTAAATTGTCCTAATTCACTAAAATTATACATAAAAGATAGTAAATATAATTAGCTACAACAAAAAAATCCTATA
>NC_033796.1:43721698-43723939 GCF_001876935.1 Asparagus officinalis | reverse complement strand
TTCATAATATTTAAGAGAAAATGATTAGGAAAGCAAATGATTATCATCAATGAAGAAGTAAAAAATCAAACCTCTAGGAATCGTTGAGGCTTAAGTCAAAATCCATGATACAAAATAAAAAACACAAGGAGAAAATTGAGGAAAAAATGAATCTTTACAAACCATTAGAACTTTGTTGAAATCTTTTTTTTTAACCTGATATTTCAAATTAAATTAAATTAGAAAGTTCTTGGTTTTGTTGACTGTTACCTTTTGTTGTAGAAAACCCTAGAAATAAATAAAACATATGTCAAATTAGAAGTCTTCTCAACAAATTGTTTTATTAAAATAGCAAAATTTAATTTTTTTAGAATTCAAAATTCTATTTTTTTGGAATTCAAAATTCTATTTTTTTGGTAATTGAATAACTAGGTAATTGATAATTTGATAATTTGGTAAGTCTGGTCCCTGTCTGAATGATGATCATAGGAACCAGTTATCTCAACCAGTTAGCTATGAAGAGGTGAAGAAAGCTATATTTTCTATATCAAACAAAAAAGCCCTATGGCCTGATGGATATTTTGCTACCTTCTTCATGAGTGCATGGGAGGTGATTGGAGAAGAGTTAATTCTTGCAGTTTAGGAATTCTTCTCCTCAAGTGAACTCCTTCGTCAGTTCAATGCTACTACAATTACTCTTATCCCTAAAATTGATAGTCCTAGAACAGTGTATGACTTTAGACTTATATCATATTGTAACTTTATTTACAAAGTCATTTCGAAAGTTATTACATCTAGGCTTCAATCAATTATGGGAGTAATTATCAGTGAAGCTTAGAGTGCATTTGTGAAAGGAAGATCTATTACTAATAATGTGTTAATGGCTCATGAGATTGTCAAACACTATGGTAGGAAAGCTATTTCCCCTAGAGGACTTCTGAATATTGACATAAGGAAGGCTTATGATACCATACACTGAAGATTCATTGTAACTATGTTGATTGGGTTGGGATTTTGTTGGGCGCAGAGTCACGCCCACCGCCGCGGAAGCGATATGTCCTGAGAGAGAGCCCTGGCTTTTGTTGTCACAAAAGCACAAGTCAACCTCGATATCTGTGTTTCGCGAAGGAAACCCAGACTCAGTAGCGAAATATCTCAGCGAAGTGAGATATCCACTCTTCCTCTCATCAGCGCAAGACCGAATTTTGAGGGATCCTAAAAGCAATAGCCAACAACCCAGAAAAACAATAAATACCCGAGATTTACGTGGTTCGGCAAACTTGCCTACGTCCACGGGAGGGGGTGAGGGGAGATTCCACTATAAGGAGAACACCGACGACTTGTACAATCCACAAGCTCGTCTGAAAGAAAAAAAGATCTGATTTTTACCCAAAAGAAATTAACCTCCTTTTGTAAATCTCTCAAAACCTCTCTCCTTTTATCTTCTAAAAGAACCCTCTGTTTTACCCTGCAGCCGAAAGTCCACCTCTCTGCTTTTCTTTCCCGCAGTCTTTTCTCTAATAAGCCACTGTTCCCGCACTTTGCCTCTGCGATTTTCCCCACAGCAGCCGCCTAAAGAAATTTTCCCCTTGCTGCCTTTTTCGTAGCTTTTCCCAACTCATCAAAAAACCTAGAAGCTATTCTTTCGTTGTCTCCATATCTATTTGTTATTGGTATGGAGTATCTCTCTAGGATGTTACAAATGATGAGGACGGATAAGAATTTCAAGTTTCACCCCAAATGTGCACAACATAGTATCAGCCATCTCATCTTTGCAGATGATCTCTTACTGTTTAGTAGTGGTGACAGATGCTCAATGTTGACATTGAAACATGTCTTTGATGTCTTCAGCAGTGTGTCTAGATTAAAAGATAGTCCTACCAAGTGCCCAGTCTTTAGGGAGGAGTGTGTTCAGTAGTGTGTCTGGATTAAAAGCTAATCCTACCAAGTGCTCAGTCTTCATGGGAGGAGTTGAATATGCTGATAAAGATGATATACTACAGAAATTAGGATTTGTTGAAGGATCATTTCCTATAAGATACTTAGGGGTACCCTTAGTATGTAAGAGGTTGTCATATGTTGAATGTGCTCCATTGTTCATAAAGTTAAAATCACTCTTTCAAAACTGGCAGCAAAAGATCTCTCTTATGTAGGAAGGCTCAGCTTCTAAGGAGTGCTATTTTTGGGGTATTAGTATTTTGGTCATCAAACTATATTCTACCAAAAAAGGTACTGAAAAGGGTTGATAGTATGTGCAGGAAA